>NC_092319.1:36612482-36912482 GCF_036785885.1 Coffea arabica | reverse complement strand
CAAGTATATCTTAGAAAAGCCTCTAGCATGTTATCCAGTTGTTTTATTAACTTTTGGACCTGAAATCAGGAACCTCGCCTACCAATTTATCTTATCTAAGTGGAATAAGATGAGATTATCTATCGTAATTTACACGAGAAAGAAAAGTCATATGAGTTTTAGCCCCTAATTAGCTATGGATTGATCAATTTCTAGTTAGATTTTTTTAATTAGCACTTGTTAAGAGGGGCCTCACCGTTTTTCCTATCGTATTATAGTACTAGTTCATAACCTTTTTTTTTTTTTAACACCTTGCTACAGTCAAAGCAATTTACCAAAAGCAGTGATAAATCAAAGTTTTAGATATTTATATTAAAATAGTCTTAATTGTATCACAAATATTTTTAAATAATAGTTTCTTTTGTAGATAACAAACAATGTACCATGAAATTGATATGCTTAGGATACATACGAGGATTAAACAGTATTAGCTTACATCTGAGCATTAGGGGAGGCGGGAAGAGTTGGATAATATGAGAAGAGAGAGCATAAGCGAGAGGTCTCATGTTTGAGACTTTTTACTTATGCTAAAAAAGGGAAGAAAAAAAAAAAACAGTCTTAATAAAGTTAGCAAGAAGGATTGCTCAAGCAATTTCCATTGCAATTAAGACTTATTCACGTAATTAACAATTGCCTCAATAACTTAGTGGACCTTCTCTTAAATTCTACTTTCTTTTTTCTTTCCCTTTCCTTTTTTTTCCTTGACTCTCGTTGAGCGTAGTTAGTAAATAATCCTATTATACTCGTATAATACATGTTCAAAAAAAAACTTCCTTATTTAACGTCTCATACATTAAAAAAAAAATTTTAAAATTGTATACATGTGGCATAGTCTTTGAAAATTATAGTAAATTTATCCATATTTTTTATTCCATAGCTCTCAAATATGTTTATACTGTTGTCATATGAACTTATATGTGTAATTTTTCCGAACACATATTTTTACGCCCAACTTTTAATCATACATTTGAAAAAACAATTTCATACAATATGCATACGTGTTATATTTCATATTATACCCATCATGTATTCTACTAAATACGTTGTGGAGGGAAACAAATACCAATTACCTTAATAACTTTCAAGAAATTGCAATGTCTGCTAAACCAATCTATCCAAAAAAACCATATGTGCATCAATTTTAATAGCTAAACGTAATAAATTATCTCGAATCATAATCAAAAGTCAACCTCAACAACCCTCGAATGCTAGGAAAAACAAATTCACTTTTCTCTTTTAGTTCTTCAATCTTCAATGAAGCAAGAGAAACAAGATGTTAATCAAAGTTTGGCACTAGTGGCAGGACCCCTTTCTCCAGTATTTTGCTTAATAACTTACGAATAGGGGTATATTTGCAACAAATTGAACACTAGAAGGGGTTAAGTTCTGCAATTGAAAGAAGAGGGGGGCAAAGTGGCATAAATAAACAGTTTAGATCAGGGGTTTCCAGATTTAAATCTGAACCATCCATTTCATCTTGAATCAATGGCGAACTTAATACTTCTTGAAAACTGTAAAGCCCTGTCTCCAGCAATTCTCTCCAGTGGTTGAACCGAACCTGGTTGAATTCTCAAAACAAATTTACCCAAAATCTCATGTGGTAATTTTCATTGCTTCCCTTTTAACTTTTATATCTTTAGCTCAATTGTGCAGTTGGTAAATTTTTGTTTTCTTGCATTTTATATTGTTTAATTGCTGTTTTAGTAGGTTCTTTTTTCTTCCTCTGTTTCGTGACCTGTTTCGATGTTGCTAGGTATCTTGATTATGCTGTAATTGCAATAAGAACTTAAATTTGGGCTATTTTTGAGTTCCGTATTGGGCACATCTGCGAACACTTTTCACAAATTGAGGATTTTTTAAATATACTTTTGTACGATAAGAGTGATAGTAGCACTCTCATAGTAGTTAAATGACGTTTTTTAGTTGAAAAGTCACAGAATCCTCTCTTTTGGTTCTTATTTTGAGTCGGAAAGAAATCATAGTGATGGTAAATCAGTGAAAAATGGAGTATTTTTATCTTTTCAGCTGGCTGGAAAAGTCATGGGGATTGGAGAGTGAATTTAACAAATGTAGGAGTGCCAATGTGAATTCTTGAAAGGAACAAGGTTGTAGGCTGAAATGGTTTTGGTGAAAGGGTTCTTTTTTCTTGGTTTGGTTACTTAAGTTTGTGTCCCAAGAATCGAATTTCACACTCTGTTTATGTTCTTGATCAGTGTTGTCTCGAGTTGGTCTGTAGGATATGTGTGTTCTACATCCGTTGAATGTGTATCTTGTATATTGGGAATTGGGATATACTTGAGTTATATTAGTGCATGAGGATGTTCAATTGACAAACTGATTATACGTGAGGAATTTACTTGTTCGCTCATTTTGTTACACTAATTGGTTTCTGAGAAATGATTCTGTATTCTAGGCTTGTCTGATGTTCTTGCTATAAGAAGTCATTCCAAAGATTTCATGCATGGCTGCTAAAAAGTCAAAACCTCATCAAACAGGGATCAAAGACCGGCTAAGTGCTTTACCAGATGCTATACTTTGCCACATACTATCCTTTCTACCCACAAAGAATGCTGTGGTTACTTCTCTTTTGTCCACTAGATGGAAATATCTTTACAGGTCTGTGCCTAAGATTGATCTAGACGACTACTTGCCTACGGAAGCTGCACGAAGAAATTGCTCTGAGAAAACCTCTAATGGCTTCATAAGATTTACGAATAGGTTGTTTTCTCTACGAAACAGTGCTAACATAGTCACGTTTTACCTTAGGTGCTCAAATACATATGAGTATTGGATTATTAATGATTGGATTTGTGCTGCATTGTGCCGTAATGTTCAAGAACTTGATATTCATGTCGAACATCCTGCCGGAGATCACCTTACTGGCGAAATCTTCAGACATGAAAGGTTATCAAGTTTGAAGCTTCATGGCTTTTCTGTCAAGGTTCCAGAGCAGGTTTTCTTACCAAATCTTAAAATCCTGCATTTGGTGTATATGACATTTCTTGCTGACAATTATCACATGTCAAAGTTCTTGCTTGGCTGTCCATTGCTCGAGGATTTGAATTTGACTGATTGCGACCTAGAAAATCTTGAAGTTCTTGATCTTTCCATTCCTTCCCTTAAAAGTTTGACATTAAGGGACAACTATTATATTGCAACAATTATTATATCTAACCCGAATCTTGAATATTTGATGCTTCACACTTCTTCAGCAGAACATGTAGTGAAAAACTTGAAGTCTCTGGCCAGTGCAGAGTTGTTGAGTGATGATTTAGAAATCTCCTCGAAGTTAATTAATGAATTGTATAACGTTAGCTTCCTGGCCATTAGCGGGAGTTGTTTTAAGGTAAATTAAACTTTAATAATTTTTTTTTGGATTGAGGAACAACTTTGCATTTGCATTTTCTAGTATCACATCATTTTAATGATTTATCTTTAATTGCATGAAGAAACTAGTGGCTTCTGGTTCCTTGAGTAAACTCCAGTGTTTGACTCATTTGGATCTTTCGCCATTTTCTGAAGATGAGTTCCGCATACTTCCCAGATTACTTGATGGAACACCTAATCTTGAACAGTTGACTCTTGGTATGGTAAGTAGAACACCAAACTAAAGGTTCTGGCACAGAGTTGCTATTTCAATTATGACGATCATGAAACTCAAGACTTCTTATTGTAAAATCCCATCCGTCCCTGCCCCCACTTGTAGGCTTCTATAGGTGAATTTGAGCCTCAAGGCATTGTGTCCGATTTGCTTGAGGTTAAGCCTTTGTGTTTGGCTCAGAAGTTGAGGAAAGTAGATATCTTTGATTTTGTTGACTCTGAAACTCAGTTCAACGTGGTAGAGTATCTGTTGCAGCATGGAGCATTACTGGAATTAATGAGTTTTCAGTTTGTAACCACTAAAACTCCAGAAAAGTGGCCATTTTCCATGTTGAGGAGATTATTAATGTTCCCAAGATGTTCAAAGGCATGCAAGATTGCTCTTGTGGAGTGAATACCTGGTTGATCAATGTGCAAGAGATGAAGGATAGGAAAAGGAAAGGCACCTGGTTCAGCTTGGCATCTGTTTTGTTTAAATTGTAAACATGTTGTGAGTAGTTATATGTATTAGATGCTTAATGGTTTTCAATTTGCAGATACAGTTGTAACTTAGTCAAGTGGTTGGTCTGTATTAAGCACTTTTCTATTTTGATGAATGCTGAACAGCTGATGTGTATGGTTTTTGCTGAGTATGCTAGCTGAAATATCAGTGCTAGAAAGCACTTTGAATAAAACATGGTTAACTTCATGTTGTTAGCGCTTTGAAGATTCATACACTGTCATTTGCTTGCTTCTGCTTGTGTAGTGTCCCCTTTTGATATCTTTTTCAGATTGTACATCTGACCAACCCAACAGTCATAAAATGGGAAAAAAAATTATATTTGTGTGTGTGTGTGTGTGATCGGATGGTCGGCCCTTCTGATTGATTTTAGGAAATTGGCAGTCCAGATCCCATTGAAATTTCCATGATACATATGTGCCATTTAACTTGCTGAATTTGATGTATAAGCTTGGAGGATGTGGCAGGATATCATTCCAGTACCTGACATGTCAAATTCCTCTGTAACTTTGTGCCCGTATCCACAGTAGAATTGGGTAAAAATGAATGTTTCTGGAAATTGGAGTCAAACCCGAACCACAATTGGACAGTGGTGGATTATGCCCATAAGAGAATGCTCTGCAGTCTAGAAAATCATTAGGCATAGAAGAATAACCATAAAGGATATTTAGAAGGCCAGTGATATTGACACTCCAAGAAAAGCTCGAGGGATCTTTACTCGTTACTGTTCGAAATGTCATAAACAGCAGTGAGTAAAGGTGGAGTCTGGAGCATTTAAGGGTGATAAGTAGAGAAAGGAAAGCCATAAACCACAAAGAAAAGAAAGGTGGAGTCTGGAACAAATAGTTGTACTGTTTAAGGAGCCTAGTTTAGGATCATAAGGGTGATTAGTAGGCAAAGGAAAGCCGTAAACCACAAGGAATTTGGCCTAAGCGCCATCTATTCTTCTTCAACTTACTCTTCTTCTTCTTCTTCGTCTTTTGAATCTGCGTACTCCTTTTGGAAAGCAGAAATTGGAACTACAGATATAGAACCAGATACAAAGAATCTAGCTAAAGTCAATCATCTAAACAAATTCAAGGTGAAAAGATGGAGAAGGCAACTACTATTTTGAGGGCTATCAAGAATGCCTCAACATAAGTCTACCCATCTTGTTCTTTAAGTTCTGGTTTGCTAATATACAATTCGTTGACATTACAATACTTTTGAGATTACATGCATTATTGAATATACAAACACAGAGTATTTTGCTAAGCAAATTAAAGATTTATTTTAATTGTACAAATAATAATAGAAAAAAGTGCCTTGTAGCATGAGAGAAGGGAGAAAAAAGGGAAAGAAAAAAAAAAGGAAAAGGAAGAAGAAGAGATTTTTTTTTTTTTTTTTTAAAAGGAAAAAGAGTAAGGACAACCAACAAAAAAAGTCATTAGATAGCAAAGGCATTGTTGTCAAAAGTATCATGTAATATCATGTAAGGGGTTAAAAAGAATATTCCTTTCATTAATTTCCCTGATAGATTGGGATTAAGCAAGTGATTGAATTTTGACATTATTGGAACTATTGCTTTAGCCCTTTTGTCCGTGAAGTGCAAACGAAACAAAGTTGGGATAGTAGCCTGCAACTTTGGGGGCAAAGAAAATAACAATCTAAGTTTTAAAATTTCTTTTCATGAGACAGTTGTCACTTTAAAAAGTTATGTAATAAGATGTAATATGAAAAAGTGTAACAAAAAACCTCAAGCCAACTTTGGGTGGGGGAGGGGCTGGTGCGTTAAAACCGATTCAATACTATTATATATATTTTCATTTTCAACCAACCCAAAAATTTGGATTAAATTGTAAAGTCGTGAACGATCATATCTTCAAAAGAAAAGCCAAGAAAAAAGATTTTTAGTACTTGTATTATTTTGGAATTTGAGTTTTATTTGTTAATTTCTTATGGGGTGGTTTCTTTCCAACAACTCTAGGAGATTATAAATAGAATATTATTTAGAGTGTTTTTTTAAAAGAGACTACGAGAGTCTTATAAGATTTTATTGTGGTGTGAATTTCTTCCATTGTGTTGAGATATAATAATATTGTGAATTATTTATTTCTTCTCTCCAACATATATATTCAAGTGTTTCTTTTATCCAGCACACATTAACTATTATTACAATCTGTTGGGAAAGGGGTACCAGTACAGGCACACAATATCGGAGTTAGCTCAGGACAAATTTCTCTTTTCCCAAGTACCAGTTAAAACAGGAACAAACCAAATCACCAAGTAATAGTACCAGCAGCGATAATAAAATGCAAGAAAAATAAAAGACACAGAACACCAAGATTTTTACATGAAAAAACCACGGGATTTAGTCTAGTAAAAAATCTCCACTATCACACTAATGGGAGTACACAAATCTATCCCAAATATTGGGATGACAATAATAGCACCAATATCAACCAAGCAAATCTGCTATAAAATTACCCCCAAAACTACAACTATCAAAAAAGTGAGTTTTAATACAAAACAAAGAGGAAATTCGAAATCTGAATAGGTAGATGAGTAGAGTTTGACGAGAGGATCCCGTGTATAAAATTTCGTCTCAATCGGACTTTAAATCACCTTCCAACTGAGTCTCCAAAATTGTTTCTCTCTCGTTGCTATTTTTCTCTCTTCGCTCTTCTCCGCCAAAATGAAAGTGTGGTGGCTGCAATTTTTTCTCTCGCTCTGAAGATGCAAGCCACGGCTGCCAATTAGTATTTAAGCTTGAGAAACCCTCAAGCACTTGCATAAGTGGGTCCACAAATGGGCTGGCCCACAACACAAGTCCAACAGAATCCTAAATTTGAGTTCTACAAGAACCCTGATGCTGCAGAATCATTGCTGATCATGGGATTGGGAGGACTGGGAAATTGATTCATAGCCATAGTCATAGGTCTCAGGTTTGGAATGCTTCAAGTATGTGTCTGGATCAGAGTAATTGGTATGATTCTTTGCAGGGTGCTTTTCCCTCTTTTCCTTTTGTTTCCGTTCATGGTACTCGCAACCGCTATGCATGCATGGTCCCCATCGCCGGATCATACTTAGTCTTGCGATGTCTCTTCCATAACTGAGACAATGGTGAAATTCAACAAGATTTCTTCCCTAAAGTTATCTATGTGTTGTTGATGTTATTGCTCGACTGCATGCATGTTTATATGCGCTCTGGGGAAGAGCAAGCGATAGAAGCTACCGTATTCGATGGTTTCAGCATTTGAATGTTGTTAAAGGAAAGAGGCCCAATGGGGCATCTGCTTTTTTTTAGCAGTAGAAAACAGTTTATAGATACCAAGTGACTAGTGGTAGAAGTTGTTTCCAAACTTTCTTGATTGGATTTTGGAGCTAGGACGTACGTTCTCTAGAAACTACATGCTCTTACTGCTAAAAAGCTATGTTTTCAGAACCGGACCGGATAGCGACTCGGCCAAGGTCAGGGGTCAGGGGTCAATGGGTTCGACCGGGGGTCGATAGGGGTCGAACCGGATGACGTCATAAATAAAAATTATTTAAAAATTAAAATATTATATATATCATATCTAATAATATATTGATATTAATAAAGGTATATTCATATATATTTGATGTTTCAAATATATTTAACAAGAAAATACAAAGAAATTAGAACAATCAAGTAGCAATTTATATTATTTAATAAATATTAACAAGTTTAGAATTAAAATTATGAATTTAATTGAAAAATAACATCAAATTGTAGGACAATATTTATAAAGTATCAAATATTTGAGGTATTCGAATAAGTTTTAACAATTTAGGGGGCCAAAACATAATATTATAAAGTTTGAATTTTTTTTTTAAAAATTACTGTTGAACCGGAAAAACCGGTTTTTTTCCGGTCAAACCCGGATTTTGACCGGCTTTGACCGAATTTTAAAATTTCCGGTTTTCTAAGTTGATTCGGACCGGCTACCTGGCCGGTTCCCGGTTCGACCGGCCGGTCCGGTCCGAGTTTGAAAACAGAGCTAAAAAGTGCAGTCTCCATATGTTTCTTGATTTCAAAATGACCTATGTGTAGTACTTCCACAACAAAAGACAGCAATTTTTGAAAGTAAGTATGCTTCAAACCTCATACGGCATCCGAAAATTAGAGAATTGTTGGTTTCTTAATTGGTTTTTTTTTTATTTAGTAGAAAATTAATAGCCTAGGACAAATAGGAAAGAACAAGAAGTTTCCAGAGCTTGTTTGATTCCAAAAAATGGTTGAATTTTGAATTGTCCAGTTATATAAATTATTATAATTTTAGTGTAATCATGAATTTTTTTTTAAAAAAAATTAACAGAAAGAAGAGTAGAATATAAGAAGCGAGCAGAGGTTAGAGGGATAAGAGTTAGAATCATAGACTTTTAATTCTAGAACTTCAATTTTAGCCATTAAACCAAAACTCCCTTGACGATGTAATCACGAGTTTGCATCAACTCCGTACAAAAGTCATACTTCAAAGTTGTACTTGTATACACCTATTGTTAGACTAATTGCACAACAGATCAATTAGAGCCAGAGAGGTCCCATGTCCGTGATCCGGGATTCTTTTTTTTTTTTTTTTTTTTTTTTTTTTGACACAGGGGTGTCCGGGTTAATCCTTACGGGGCCTGACTAATTCCCTACGGCCCGGGCCTGACGCTCCAACCCGACCCGAACGCAATAAGTGCGCGGAGGAACCCAGCGGAGCGGAAACTCGAACTTGGGACCTTAAGGGTCACCGGTGAGAGGCACTACCGCTGGACCATTCACGCGGGGGCCCGTGATCCGGGATTCCATAATTTCATTTCTATCAAAAGATATGAACATATGCTTAATTTGTACCCTTTTTAACCCCAAAAAAAAAAAAAAGAGTACGATTTGGGATTAACTGGTAGTTAGTGGTGATATTCATCAAGAGTTAACCAACTTAGGGAGTAAATAATTCAAATTGTCCTTATTGTTTATGATTAAACGAATAAACCCATTCGATTTAGGTTAAACTGCCTTTGTATTTTCTGCCTTCTTCCTTATTATTTTCCTTTCACTGCCAATGAACACAATCAGTAAAGCATTAAAACCAACGCCGATTGAGCTTGACCGGCTGACAGCAAAATTTTAGAAAAATTACATCCTTCTCGACTTGACCAAAATAACAGACAATAATATGATACTAGTTCCACAAATAATACACAAATGTTGAAGGTTTATATAATCAAAGACAATATAATGAATCATGTTCAAGTATTGCTTTTCATGCATCAATCTTGGATTCTTAATCAAAGAATCTTTTTTGGAATGGATATTGAATAGGCAGTCTTTTGAATAAATAATTTTTCCTTTAAATAGACGTATTGAAATTTATCTTTCTTTCTGGTTTGAATCAATTTTGTATGTTTGTATGCATGCCTCACTTTTTTAAAAAGCTAAATACACAATGCATCCCTCACATTTTGCAAGAATTTTCATGTCCCTCATACTTAAAATTTATGGGGTGGCCACGAGATGATGTTTGATGCAATTATCTTCTTCTCGGAGTGGTTGTTTCATTATGTGTTACTTTTTATTGCGGACTATACAATTTGAGTCTTGATTACGTATAAATCACTCTTCAGTTTTTTTTTTTTTTTTTTTGGCAAAGATAATATGTCATTTGACGATGGGCAAATCCGAAATTTTTAGGATATGCATTTTTCTGGAGAAGGAAAACAAATAAAGAAAGAAACTGGCCCTTCTTTTTCATTGGCCCTTAACAAAAAAAAAAAAAAAAGACTATGCTAACATATTACCTAAGTAGAATGTGTATAAGATTAAAAGAAAAATTGCTCTTGAATTTCACTTCTTTTATATCTACTTCAGCAATTAGATGACTACATGTTATTTTTTGAGTTTTATAAGTGCAGAAGTGGTATTATCTCTAACAACAATGGAAAGACGTTTTATTGTTTGATCAATTTCCATTTTATTGTGATAATTTGTTGATGAGTTTCCAAAATTTCATCTCCAAGGTCATTTTGGGGAAAGAGTTTTCACCCTTCCATTTTTAGCCGCTAATTCAAGCCACTGATTCACTTTTAGTTTGCCACTTCAAGCCACTAGTAGCATTATATAGCCAACATTAATCGGCCAGTTCCAATTTTAAATTTATACAAGATTTATCAAACTCTTCAAAGAAAACTCTTCAATAATAGGGTTTGGTGCAGTTGCTAGTGCAGTGTAATGGACGGTCCTAACCAGGCTGGAGGTGCCCAACTAGATCTAGGCCTTCAAAAATCTCAATTTTTTTCAGATCAAGTGTCCAAATTGAGTCGGGCGCCCTTAGCCCTATCAAATCATCCAAAGATATTCCAATCACGTTGTTAACGAAAGATGTTGGATAGGGAATATATACTATTTTTAGCAGCAGAAAACAATTAGAAGAAACCATAAGTGACTTGCAGCAGAAGTTGTTTCTATAATTTCAATCATGAGTATTCTAATGTGTAACATGCGTGTCATACGTCCTGATGCATTATTGACATGTCCATACTAATTTGTAACATCCATGTTATACGGCCTGATGCATTGACATGTGCCCTTTCTAAAAGTTCAACTTTGTTAGAGGTATAATTGTGATAAGAATTTTTCTAACCGGTGTCCGATACGCACTCATAAATATATTTAAATTTCATTCAATCTATAACGTATATACACATACTAAGAGTTGTTAACTCCATTTACATTTATATATTTTTTAATTAATATTATCTTTTCAAGAATCTAACATCTAAAGTATATCTTAACAAGTGCCCATAAGGATAGGTGTCAACATGTTAGAGTGTGTAACGATGAATATTATTACACTCTATTGTGTGATAGAAGACCTGAATACACCAGCGACAGTGGACATTTGGGATGCCGATAACCATAGCAAAATGGAGTATCTTTAACATTCCTAACAATCATCGTGATACACTTATTGGGCAATTGTTCTCAACTTTTCAACAATTTCCGCCGATTTTGAGAAGATGACCGACTTGGTTTCATAGCTCAGAAATTCTGATGTTTTAGTAATTAAGAATGGATCCATTGAACTTTATCTTCAGTTCCACTTTACCTTCCTAAATTCAATAAAGAGGCACTTCACCCTCCTACTTGACATTTTAGGACAAAAGTGCCCCGTATATGTTAATCATTTTTTTTTTATTTCTTTCTTCTCCGTTTTTTACTTGTCCATTTTCTTTAAGTTTTTTGAATGTTTTTCCCTGCTCTCATATAAAATCAACTACTTTCTTCTCTTTTCTATTATTAGTTGTGTATTATTTTTAATTCTTCTTAAACATATTCTTTATGTCTTTCTACCTTTTTTTTTATTTATCATGATTAGAAGTAATAGTGATTACAATGTCAATGCTATAACAAAGTTCATGTTAGGTATGCATATATTGTATCTAAATTAATAGATTTAGAATTTAGAATTAAAAATTATTTTTAAGAAAATAGTAACAAATAAATAGATCGCAAGAACATAATGTTTAGTCAATCATGCATAATTAAAATAAATAAAAATACTAAAACCTTTTTCTATTTGGTATATACTTTTAAACATTAAGTAATTTGAAGTTCTAATTTACGAATGTTTGTTTAAGTAGCCAAATTACAAATTACATATGCTTTTCATTATGACAAGTATATATTATTTTCTCATGCTAATTGGTTTGTCTTGAATTTCTAATAGTGTAAATAAATAAATAAAAATAAAATTATAAGTAAAATAAAACTACAACACTATAATAAGCAAACGATTAGTAATACTAATAGGAAAGTGATAGAAATAGTGACATGAGAGGAGTGCAAAAGAAGAGTGAAAAAAAAAGAAAAGAATAAAAAGGTAAGAAAGTAGTGGATAAAAATAAAGGAATGAAAAATAAAAAAGGAAAGAAAGTAGTGGAAAAGAAAAAAAAATTAAAGGAATGAATAAATAAAAAACTAAAATAATATAGTAAAGGCACTTTTGTCTTAAAAGATCAAATAGGGGCAAATTGTTTATTTAATGAGTTGAGTGGAGCAAAGTGCAACCAATGGTAAAGTTCAAAAGGGATTGGTGCATTTATCACTTGAATTTAAAGAGACTCTTTCTCGTAAAAAATGTCCCAACTATGCCTTAAAATCAAAACTTTATTCTGTACTTTTTTTTAGTAATCTCAATCCCCCTTCTTTCTGTGGCAAACAAATTTCCTTCCAGCATACTTTAGCATTTGGAGACTTCAGTTCATATCATGACGCAGAAATGAGCTCAGAATGCCCTCCACTTTCTTGACAACTATTTTTGGTAACTCAAAGATGCTGCCCCCAGTAAATAAAAGTGCTATTAAGTGCAGATTGAATTAGCACAAGCCTTCCTCCATAAGATAATTTCCTAGTTGACCAGACTTGCATTCTTTGAAGCATCTTATCCAGAATTGGCTGACAGTCATGCACACTCAGTTTTGAAAGAAATGAGAGGAACACCTAGATACTGACCCCAAAAAAATGAAGAAAAAAGCCTCCAATAGGCATACCAAGTGAATTTCCAATTTCAATCATCTGCTCATGCTCTAATCCAACCCAAATAACCATATAAATTTCTCCAGAATACTCTTAATAGTAGCCCTGAAAGTAGGTGTAGCAGATGCCAGCAAAGACAAATCATCAGCAAAGGTGATGTGACTAATTTTAGTCTCAGCACACTTGGGATGGAAACCATAGCTTTTGGATTGGACATCAGCAAAAAGTAAAGAGAGTCCTCCATTACAATAAGAAAAAGATAGGATGAGCTTAGATCCCCTTGCCTTAACCCTCTATCGCTGCCAATGTATCCCACCAAAGTACCATTCAAATTTATAGAAAATTTTGATGTTATCACAAAGATTGCTTAACCAATTGATAAAGTGTTGATGAACCTGCATTATTTCCAAAGCTGCAATGAGCTATGTGGTATCCTCCATGGAGCTCAGAAAGAAGCATCAATGGTGAAAATCAAGTAGGCATACGTTAGCAGTAACCACTCTCCCTCCTTGATTGCTATTATTAATTTCTTTATGAAAGCAATCACTGGTCATCTTCATTTCATTGTTGGCGTAATCATCAATCAAATTGATTTCTTTGTTCAAGCAGCCATCTGCCAGATTGTTTTGTTTCAGTTGTTTTCGTTGTTGAACCAAATATCAGTTAAATGATTTCTTTGTTAAGTGAAAAAAAAATGAGTCATTATTTTCTAGCAAGTTCAGCTCCAAATTGTCTCCTTGTATTTCCTTTATCATCCTACAACATTTTCTCACAAATTCACGCTATCCTAGAAGTGTTTTAAGTCCTCCATGCTGTCAAGATAGAACGGATATCAATCTCTGATCAATCAGATTTTCAATAATTTGCGGGTAGTTCCTCTTTTAAATGGCATGCTCAAAATGGTGATTTATTGGAAATTCTTGTAACTGTAATTCGTATTAACATTTTCCCCTCAGAAAATAGCTCCACCTACTATTCATGTAAAACAGCACCCTAACAGACATAGGAAATTCTCGAAGCCCACTGCTTTATCAAAATTTTCTATCCCTCATCCAACCAAAATTTGTTTTAAGCTCGAAAGCTTTCTGGTGAAGAAGAAAAGTTATACAAGCAACCCAAACAAGGATTAGATTATTTTTGTTCTCTATAATCAGCATCGTTCAATAATCAACTAATCAATTAAGCTTTTAGTTTCAAGTTGTCAAAGCTATTACTCCTTTTGTTTTATTGTCAATCTAGAAGCTATGGGTTATAATAAGTAACTAATTTGCTGTAACTTAAATAAACAATTGATTTTTTTTTGGTTTTTTATGTGATGGTTTTTAGTTATTTGTTGAATTTATAAGTCGTTGTCATTGTTCCAATGATTAAATTTTTGGGTTTTTCATGATTAAAAATTTGCCCGACCCAAGGTGATTTCTAGTTATATCGAGGTAAGTTTGTTGATGCAGAAACCATCGCCTAACACACACAAATTCTTATGGAAGTAGTTTATGCCTGTAATTGTTCAATCCCAAATCGATCAGTGAACGAAGTATTATTTTTTCAAAGATCAAAAGGACAATAATCAACAGAAAGGACACTAAAGAAATATTTTTCTAGATTTCGTCTTGTTACACATATTTTCTTTATTTTTCCAATTGGGCCAGATTCAACTTCAATTTATTTGAAATAGTTATAGGTTATGTTAAAAAAACGCTTAATAGAATTAAAACTTAAGAAGTACAAAATGATCCAAATATTAGTAGCTCTTACACTATAAATTGTTCTAGTTTTACTGAGGAGAATAACCATACATTTGAAAAAATTAGTAGTTAAGATTGGTAAACATCTTTTAAAATCACACCCTCTATCACATTTCTATTTCTTTCCACTATAATATTCTGGTGCCTAACATTAAAACATAACAATAATAACAAAAGAATAGAAAAATTCACCCTACCTACCTGCCTACTGCAAAGGACAGCAATTATTTTTGTCATTTTATATGCATAATGTGATCAATAAACTTGAGTATACCTGACAATTGGGTGGGTTGGGCGGTTTGATATTGGGTTTTCATTAAAATGGGTTACATCCAACCCGCCCAACTTTAGAATGGGTTAATTTTGGATTGGGTCATTTTGGGTTATCTCAAACCCATGATCCAAATATGACCCAATATAGTAAATAATAGATTTTGATACATAAACTCTCTCAAATATATTTTGACATACAAAAAAAAAAAAATTTCACGCACATAAATACATTTTCATATAGATAGATATATTTTCACACACCAAAACACTCACAGATACAAACACGTACTCACTTCTTAAGTTCTTTTGAAATACGTTATTTTTACACATACAAACACACTAAAATACACATTAATATACTTTCACAAATACACACACTTACTAACTGTTTAAACTACTTGGATGAATTCATTATTTTTTTATACAAGTAAGGATTTTCAATCTAGGTATAACTTTGATCCAAACTAAGAGACCCAAGCAACAATTTTGGTCCAAGTTGGATATAGCATGAAAAATGGCATACCAATATACAATTTTCTAAGTCTTGTTACTTTATTTAGCATTAGCTATTCCAAACATATTTTTAGTTTCATAAAAGTTCCAATCACGCTTAAAGGTGTGTGTATCTTTAAATAATGGAGAAATTAGGAACATCTAAACAATGCACGCTTTAAGGTGCGTGTATCTCACGATGGGCTGCCATTGGATTTGTATTGTGTAGCAATTGGACACTGTTATGATCTTATGTTCCCAATGCTCACAACTCACAAACACCAACATTTAATAGTCATTAGGTTGCATCCCATCGAGCCATTACAAGAATTTAGCCATATGAGATTCCTGCTTGCTAAAGGCCGAAAGGTGGATATGATCTTGTTTGGATGGTCAAGATTTAGGCAAGTTATCGTGTACTAGGGTTACACCTGATTATACGATTTGTGGGGCCCCACATATTGGGAAAGCCGTTGACTTAATAGATTAACTCCTGCAGGCGTGATCGTGCGTTTTGTGTTTAATTTGTTTATTTATTTTTTTTTAACTTAAGTTGAGTAATGGGTGTCCAACATAAATACTCAAATTATCTAAAATATATATGAGTTTTTATTATCCAATCCAAAATTGACTCAATATCCAACTTACCCAACCCAACCTCTCAAATTAATGGGTAGATTGGATGGGTTGTTGGATTTTGGGCATAATTGCCAGGTCTAAATTTGAGATTCATTTCTTTAAGGCTCAACGTATTCCCCGTGTGCAAGTTGTTAGAAACAAAAGTTTCTTGACATTTTTTAGGTGCCATTTAATTAGACACCCAAAACAAAATTCTTTCTTAGTGTCTCAGCATCTTTGGTAGTTACTTGTTTCCCAAAAAAATTTCTTAGTGTCTCAGCATCTTTGGTTGTTACTTGGTTCCCAAAACAAATTTCTTGAGGGTTCATGCCTTGTATATATGGGATATAATTCATCAATCAGTGGGTACAATTGCCAATAGCTCTAGTAGTAATATTACTTGGTGCTTGAATTAATCAGCTTGTTCTCAAGTCAATTGCCCGAGTATCCCAAAAAATGTGGTCCACTTTGCTGCGTGCAATATCGTCAATGGTCATTGCATACCTTGTTTATTATGTTCTCAAATGGCTTAATCCAAAATGCAAAGCTGGAGCAGGTCTGCCTCCTGGTTCTATGGGCCTTCCTCTCATTGGAGAAACTCTGCATCTTTTCTTTCCCAGCAATTCATTGGACGTTCAAATGTTCTTCAAGAACAGAATTCAAAAGTATTACACAAGCACTGTTAATTCAATTCATCTTCTTCAACTTTTCATCCTAACAAGTTCCCTGTTTTGTAGATTTCACTTCTATTTTCTGACCTTGTTATGTGTGAGTCTGTCTAATCGGTGCCCATTGAATAACTGTTAAGATATACTTCAGATATTAGATTTTTGGAAATGTAAGATTAATTAAAAAAAGTATACAAATGTAAGAATAGATAATAATTGTTAGTGTGTGTGTGTGTATATATATATAATAATTTGGTAAAATTTAGGTATGTCAACGAGTGTCTATTAGGCATCTGTTAAAAAAATTCTTTATATACATACATGCACACGTACACACACATATTAGCATGTTTTTTCTAACAATATGTTTTTTTTTTCCCTGTATTTCAGACATGGACCGCTTTTCAAAACAAATATAGCAGGTCAACCGGTCGTGGTTTCAAGTGATCCAAAAGTGAACCACTGTCTCTTCTTGCAAGAAGGAAAACCAGTGCAGTTCTGGTACATGGATGCATTCTCCAAGGCTATTTCTCCAGATGGAGAACACAAAAACAAATCAACCCGGCCATCGCTACCCGAGAAGCTTCATACTAAATCACTCTGGCGCGGAGTCTATTAAGGAAAAGTTGCTTTCCCAATTAGAAGAATTGATTTACAGAAATTTGGGCAGCTGGTCCAAACATGATTCCGTTGAACTTAAACGTGCATTTTCAATGGCAAAACTTTCCATTTCAACCTCACATATTTTTAAGCATCATTTCATGTCGTTTCAATTCTTTTTTTTTTTTTTTAAATCATACTAGTGTCACAGACACTATTATTTTGAAAATCACAAACATAACATAAATTCAAATTGTTACTCTCAATCTTATGAGATTTTTAAGAAAAAAACCAACTTGAACTCTACTCGATTGATTTGAAGAATTTAGGGCCAAATCTTGCACATCATTGGATTGGGGTGAATTTAGGCTTCAAAACAAGGACCGATTAAATTGTAAGTCGAACATTAGCTTAATGAGACTCGACCCGATTAGTACCTAGCCCACATAATTAAGTATATAAGTATATCTTTTTTATTTATAATGATGTATATTGGTTAATAGTTATGTGTGTTATTACAAACACAACTTGTAATTCACTTATAATGGTAAAATAAAATAAATATTACATGCACATAATATAAAATTGTCCATTAATTATGAGCTTCAACCAAGCCTAAAATAGGCCCGAATTCCAAAAATTGTTTTGAGCCGAGTACGAGTCATGAACATAGAACTTGAAGCCCAAATCCAAAAGTCCAAAAGCTCTACTTTAATTTGTGGGTTGAATTTAGATTTCCAAAAAATTTCATTATCCACCAACTTTTACTGATTTGCAATTTCAGTCCCAAAACTTAATGCATATTTTGTCTTGATTCTCAAAATTTAGTACTATCACCAAGGGATATCAAAATATATGGAAAACTTGTCTCCATTACTATCATTAACTAAAAAAGTGCCATCTGAGATGAAATTTAGTGATGAATACTTGCAAAAGTTATAGATAAGCCTTTAGTGTACTATTTTAAAAGTTTTAAGTTAAGCCCTTTGTCCAATTAAACTTTTTGAAGATTAATACTTAGTAATTCAATCATAAAATCCACAAATTTAAAATCCTCACATATATACCTAACATATACCAAAAAAAAAAAAAAAGAGATCATTTTAATATATTCAATTATGCTATATTAATTCTACATAACACAAAAAGATTTTAAATCTTGTCCTTTCACTTCATGTTCAACCTGCTTGACTAGTATTTTGTGTCATATTCAATCTACTTGATTAGTATTTTGTAGTAATTCGAATTGAAATTTATAGCTTTTTGTATGTTGATGAAAAATATTTATTGGTTTAATCATCAAATTTGATTCATTTATTGGGCTTGGGTTCAACATTGTTCGGCCTGCCCCAACTAGTATACGTATATCTAAAACTGTCTATTGTCTGGGCCAGATCGCTTGCCCGCCCTTAGGAGAGCCTGACTTACGGTCTCCACTTGCCGTGGCAAAATGACTGCACTATTTGATTTGATTGATTCAATTCATTCAAGAAAGGGAAAGTTTTAACTTTTAAGGAGAAAAAGCCTACAACAACGGCCAACTGTTGCCAATTGCCCTTTCTGTCATTGTTCCTCCATAATACAGTATGTCGTTTCATGCTTTCACAATCCCATGAAAACCAACTTTGTGAAAGTTTGGTTGACGAATACAATGTTCTTATGCAAGTGATTTATGTTTGTGATCGATCAAATCCCAAGTCAATCAATTGGATTTTTCTTTAAAGACTTGCAACAGAAACTCAAATTGTTTTTCTTTTCTAACTAGTTGTAAGAGTTTTCTTTATTCTTACTGACAACCCGGGCGGGGGATTTTGATAAAATCACTTGTACGTAAACTATATATAGGTCATTTAAAACGAATCTAATCAAGTAAATGATTTAATCTGATAGAATGGTGATGCCAAATGTATCTTGAATGAAAGGAAAAAAAAAAGAAGCAAATTGGAAGTGCCAATAAAGTCTAACGAATAACGTAAACCAATAGAAGAATGCCTATAAAGTCTACCGAATAAGGTAAACCTATGGAAGAATACGTACAAACAAGGATGGGAAAGTGACGTTTGTCTTACGGCAGAATCAGAGTGAAGAGGAAAAAAGAAATAGCAGGATAGCAAATAGGAAAGAATGGCAATTAATTATTCCACGAACCAAATCTTTATATTATAAGAATGAGTCTTAGTCAAAGCGAGTTTGGAATTTTAATCGTATGGATGGAGGTATTTTAAAAGTGTGGGATTATTTGAAATGAAGGTTGAAATTTAGGTGCAAAATTGGGTAGCGTTTTCTTTGCGGTTGTTTCATAAATGTCCTTACATTATTTTTAACTTATGGGCATTTTGAGTATGCGAGCTTATTTTAATCATATTTCCAGCAGTGGATACTAGTGATGTAAGCCTTATTTTTGGTGTGTTTCTTGAAATGACCATTAAAGGCCTTAAAAATGCTTGAAAAGGTGGAGGCTTTATTAATTGTTGTTAGAGTGATTTTTAACATCTGAACAATTAGTTTCAGCCATTTCTAAACCCTGTCCGAATGTATTTTCTTCCACTTCTTTCCGTTATGTTCTTTCCGTCTCCCTTCAGTTGCTTATATCTGCCGTGGTCATTCTTTGCATTTCGTTATGATTTTTAGGGACAGCTATTCTTGGTGGTTCAACTTGAGGTGTATTTGCCTTTTGGTTTGTCTTCTGTGTTTTCTACAATTGAACAAAAGAATTCATGCACACTGATGGTTCTTGTTGTCGATTGGATGGTTTCATTGTGAATTGAATTGAATTGGGTGGCAAGAACAATAGTTAGCGCTGAATTGAATTGGTTTGTTTTTGGTTAGTTACGTATCAACAAAGATAAATTGGTACGATTGGCCAAATGACTCTCAGATGACGGGAACTAATTCTTTAATTCTGACCACGCCAATTTGCTAATAAGTTTAATAGATTGAATTCATCGTTGGCTAATTTTGCTAAGTATTCTCTCAGTGGCAAAGCACTTATTCATAATCCAAACTACCTAATTGGACAACCAAATAATGTCTTGGGCAAAGTTTTGGGAGAGTCTGTTATATGTACAAGGATTCAGTGGATTTACTTATTGTTTGTTAGAATTTTGTTTACCTTGTAGAATTTGGATAATAGGAGTTTGCTTTGACAGATTTGGAGCAAGTGTTAGGAAACGGTTCAGTGGGTGTCTTGGGAATAAGGTACACAGCTCTTGAGTACTACTATTGATTGTGATAAATTGGTTTGATTTGTATATCCTTAGTTCTGATTCTGAAATTGAGATCTTGTATGATAAGAAAGTAGTTTATTTTTTTTTCTTAAAAAAAAGGGCAAATTTCACTTTATCCCCTTGTGATTTAGCGTTTTTTTACATAACCTCCTTATGGTTTCAAAAGCTATATATAACCCCCTCATGGTTTGGATTAAAGTGTCAAAATGACGAGAATGATCATTCGTAACGGAGTCACCTAAAATGTTTAAAAAAACCCTTATGTAAAGTTGAAAATTATTTATTAACCAAGGGGGGTTATGTGTATATTTTGAAAATCATGAGGGGGTTATATAGTAAAACATAAAAATCATATGGGATTAGTGTGTCATATATTTATAAGGGTAATTATGACATTTCTAGAAGTTCCGTTACGAATGACTATTTCCGTCACTTTGGCACTTTAATCCAAACCATGAGGGGGTTATGTATAGCTTTTGAAATCATAGGGGGGTTATGTAAAAAAAATGCTAAACCACAAGAGGGTAAAATGTAATTTGCCCTAAAAAAAATTGAGTTTGTTATCAAACATGCAATACAATTAACAATCCAACACCAGTCCAAGAATTGCAAATCGTTAAAAGACCATTCATTACAAATGTCTTCATTTACTGCATCGACAACAATTACAAAATAGGTACAATTCAAAGTTTTTATTTTAAAGCAAAAAATAAATACTGCTATAAAATTGCACTGACAAAAATTTATATCCTCACTTTATAAAATTTATATTAAAAAAATTTACAAAATCTCAAAATAGGATGTACAGTTTGGATTCAGCCACGTATTAGACAAGCAATCATTGTCGATCGAAGGTTAGACTATCACCTACATAACGTTAAAATGTACCAAAGATGCTGATCATTTATACTAATTCTCTGGCGTGAGCAACAATCCAATGATGCCAATGAAATGACCGACTTAAATGATGCCGACCTTACCACAGCAATTCCCGAATAAGTATTCCACATTTTAAATACTAAAGTCAACCCAAAATAATTAAATTCATCTCACATATTGTATGATAATTTAAAAGGCAATCCTCAAAAAAAAAAAAAAAAAAAAAAAAAAAAAACCCAAATCATCTGCTACTCAAGCTTCTACTGCTCAAATTTGCTTCTATCTTTTTGTTCTGGTATACTAACAATAAGCAATTATACATGCAGGTCTCAATCTATCTACAAGATTATGAACAAATTCAAGACAACAGAAAAACCAAAACATGCAAGATATATACTACCTCTACTTGTCTAGTACTCAAGCTTGTACTACAGGGGAAGTCACTTCTGCTACTGAAAAGGTTTTATCATAGAGGGGACCTCATGTAAATATTATCTTTTCATCCTTTTTGTATCTTCAAATTCTGTCTGGTGCAACAATCTTTTAAGATTGCAACAGGCTTCTTCACTATCGTAAACTAATGATTCCATCTTCCTGTATTAAAAGTTTTCAGCTTTCCTAATTTTTTCAGCCTATGTGTAAAGCCAATAACACAAAACACAAGATAATAATTACCCTCAATAACAGGCTTCGAACTCCCGCAGCCCCTAGTATTGAAGGACATACATTACTTTTCGTCATATTCAGTGTTTAGCATTATAGTTGGCCATAATATTTGATCACTGGTCTTAGGAAATCACTACCAAAAAAAGGGGAAAAAAACTTTTGAAGGAGAAATGAGATTGTGGTTCAATTTAACTACGGCATATATAATGAAAACATTACTCAACCAAAAAAAATAAAAATAAGTAAACAAATGAAAGGCAAAAAGAGAAAGAAAAATGTTTTATTATTTACGGTGGCCTGTGTTATTTATTACGTTTGATCATAAAAGGAACGAAAGGGAGTCCTATAGGGTGAAAAAAAAAAACAATTTCATTACAATTACTATAGTATATCATATTCACAGTGCTAAAGTTCTAGAGTCCTAAGTCGATAAATTTTGTACAAAATAGAACGAATTTCAGGGAGGAAAAAATTTGAAATGATGATGGTAGAAATCACAGGAGGATGTAGAAATGTGAACAAAGTATACAACGTCACTTTTGCTCTTTCAACCTCAATCCAGGGAAGGTATTAGCTTTTTGTCAACACAACTATATATATATATATATTTTTTTTAACACAACTACATGTTACGCTCTTACAGTATATTTCCACTTTCTCTATTGACTTTTTGTTTTCAACTTCATGGTCTCTGTCATGGAGGTCAAACAAGTTTTATAAGTTGGCATGCTGCTGCGTTGCATTTTATTGCCTGAAAAGAAATTGAAAATTTCAATGTTAGGCATATAATTATATAAGGTTTATTTAACAAGTGTCTAGTGGACAATAGTTTAGAACAATTTCAAATGACTCTTAAAAATGAAATTAGATTGTAAACATGAATCTATAAATTTAAATGGTATATTAAGGGTATTATGGGCGGCTTCAAACCAAACTTCAAGGAGCATAAAGTGATAAATACCATACTTAAATCTCATTTGGAGGGACCATTTCGAATCAAATTTAAAAGATAATATATGGACCTAAGAAGCACTTTCAAAAGTTGAAGCACCAAATAGGATCATCGATTAAATTGAGAAACTATTGAAGTCATTTACCCCGAAATTTGATACTTTCATTTAGGAATCTCAATGCAGATTAATTGTATGAGTCGGTCATGGATTGGGCTGTGAAAAAGATTTGGGATGAAATTGATTAAATCTTATCATTTGATTAAAAATGTTAATCTTTGCAGAGTTTCAACTCTTTCAGCCATGCAAATATTTTTGAGCAGGTTTGGCTGCAAAATATTCTCATCTAAGATTTAGAGATGAAAACTGTACCAAATTCACGTGCGTAGTTGTTCTATAGATATTTATTCCTGTTTTTTTTTTTGGTCTAGTGCTACTTATTCTGATTGAATTAATAAATCAATAGTTCGCTGCAAACAACTTGGATTCTCATAATCTCAATGGGCTAAGCCCGTGGATCTTTGACTAAGAGAACCGTGGCTAATGTGGTCGAGTTAATGATTTTAAACCAAAATCAAATTAGAGCCACCAAATCATACCATCTCGTTTGTCAACTTGTCATTAATATGTAGTAATTTTGTTCCATAATTGTTTTTAATAATAAGGGCAGTTCATTTTCTTTATAAAAGAGCTAAATTTTATTGCATTAAATTTGTATTAGTGTCAAATAATGCATGAAACATAGAATAAATTTAGATAAAAATAAGGAAAAATTGTTCAAAATGTTTATCACATTTTACAAAATGACTTTTTTCATACCTTATTATTAAAAGTGTAATTTTATGTTCCTTACAAATTCATATTGTTCAATTTTGATCTCTACCTAGGTTTCCGACTAGTTTTTGGTTGGAATCCACTACGTGCCTTGCACGTAATCATTTTTTGAAGAGGGTAAATTATCAAATCAAATTTTTACATAATTCGATCTATAATCCCTCACATTTCAAAAAATGAATTTTTTCCTCCTTCACATTTTATAAAATGAATTTTTTCATTCATCACATTTTACAAAATAAATTTTTCATCTATCATTGATCATGTGCATGAATAGTTTTTATTTTTTTTTAAAGCCATGTGCATATTTATCTAATTTCACTTGAATAATATGAATAGTATGTATACAACTATAATTAGCCTATTTAGACGAAATCAAATAGAGATATATTACATGTTATTCGTACTGTTCAGGTGAAATCTAATATATATATATATATATATATATATATATACATGGGTTGAAAAATTTTGTTAGTTTTTCGCTCATGTTCATTTCCTTTTACTCAAAAATTGAAAACAAAGAAGACATTTAACAAAAAAAATAAATAAAGGAAAAGTATGACAAAAAATAGTAAGTAATTGGTACTTTCAAATTTTAAAATAATCACAGGGCATGTAATTCAACTGCTGGTCTTAAAAGTGGCGAGTAGAAATTTCAAATTTAAACTGCAATTTGTTAGCATGACTATAGAATTCGAATTATGACCATTAAATAAATGGTCTCATTATACAACTCAATAAATGAATTATTTTCAAAAGAGAATATTGAACAGATTCACATGGTGAAATCAAATAGATATATACATGGGTTTAAAACAAAATTGTTAGTTTTAAACCCATGTATATAACTATTGAATAGCATATGCACAACTATAATTAATCTATTTAGATGAAATCAAACAAAGATATATTACATGCTATTCGTACTATTCAGGTAAAATTAAATAAAAATATACATAGGTTTAAATAAAAAAGCTATTTATACACATGGTTAATGAGGGATGAAAAAATTTATTTTGTGAAATATGACGGACGAAAAAATTTATTTCGTAAAATGTGAGGGATGAAACAATTCATATTGTAAAATATGAGGGACTATAGATTGGATTATATAAAATTTTATTTGACAATTTTGCCCTTGAACAAATTTGAAAAAGACCAAGGAGAGTTGTTTCCATCTAACATATTGGACGTGAGGAATTTCATACTATTTGATAAACCAAAATCTAAAATCTATCTAATTTCACAAAACAGAACAAAATATATTTTTTTTAAAAAAAAAGCAACTTATTTTTATTAACACCTTGGACAATTAACAATCCATATCTTAGTTGATCTTAATTGTGCCAAAAAAGTGATTAATTTGATCATATTTCATCATATAATGTCAGAAGGTAATCTTTGTCATAATGTCAACTCTAATAACCATCCAAATACTGCACGTAAATTGAGGTGCAAAAGATTATGGAGATTAAGTTTTATATTTAATCCAACTCAACCAAATTCAACCCTTGGAAAGATGAACTGGAGTGGTGGTATCATCATTGTTCTTCTGGTTCATTTTATAATAAACTATGTTTACTTACCTTATCTGCTACAGTTTGCCATATTTGGAGGATTAGGAATCACTTTATTTTTCAGAAATCATTATGGCCTATGGAACTTGTTATTCAAAGAATCACTAATGATGTGAAATTTGCTGTTTTGTCATGGAAGAAAGTGGAGAGATCAAGAAGAAACTGGGAAATTAGTTTTAGTTGGAATGTAGATCAAAAAATTTTTGTGTAGGAAGATGTAGACTTGTTGTTTTTTGGGGGTTTGAGTATGGCAGTTTGAACAGTGCCTTTGATGTATTTATGGATTTTTTTTGGGGTACTCCTGGAGCTCAGTTGTTTTGAATGATCAATAAAATTTTGAACTTGGCTTTTTAAAAAATTGAAAATAATATAATCGTTTAATTTCCACCATAAAACTTAGTATACGTTCATAGAGCCCCTCCCCCATTCGGTAGTGTGCTTGACTTGCAAAGAGCTTCGTTGGTGGGGTTAGTTGTGCACTTGTCCTATTTTTTTTTTTTTTTTTTTTTTTTTTTTTTTTTTTTTTATGAAGTGCACTTGTCCTAAATTGGCTCTTAGACCCTAACACTTTGCAGATGGTCCAGTTGTACCCTTTGTATATCTTGTAACGAAGTTATCAACTTTTTAGTACGTCCACTCCTGGGTCCAGACTACAGGGAGCTCTTGTTTCTTTGCTATGCTATTATAGTTTTGAAGAATTAATTTTTCCTAAACTAACAATGTATATATATTGTCAACATTGAATTAATGATAATTATGTAAAATTTATATTTAAAATTAAATTTTTGCATATATGTTATGGATCCAATCAGTATATATAAGATTTGTTCTTATTTAAATCCTACCACAGGGGTTGTGCAAAAACTTAGAAGAACTTAGAAGAAACAAAGCTCTCGTTAGAATACTCTAGTATAAAGAAAGCTTTCTTTAAGAAATCCTATGATAGGTTACGATTTTATCATTTATTTTATTATTAATTTCCTCTATTATCTTATCCGATATGGATTAATTGTTAAATTCTATTCACTTTTAGTATTTTGCGCTTATTTCAGGGAGTAGAACAAAAATACGATAACAAGTTCCAATTTAACAGAAAAGAAATCCAAATGATAGAGCTTGTTCCAGGGCATTTTGATAAAGAAGATATTACGCCCATTTTGATAATTTCTGCAAAGGCAAGGATGGACAGAGGGCTTGGTCTTCTATTCCTTGTGGAGCCGCCGCAAGAAAAGAAAAAAAGAAGAGACGGGGACAGTAGTATTAGATAGGAAATACACATCGCAGAAGGGGGACTATTTGGGGAGTTCATTCCCCTTTTTGACTTTTCCTCTTTTCGTCCTATTGTGCCTTTGCTTCCATCGGATGCGAAGGCAAAGAAAAGCAATTGGGCATTCATTGTAATCTTGACTTTTTCTTCATTGCAGAAGCGAATTGAATTTTCTTAATTTCGGAGTCAATGGCCGCTACTGTTGCTTTAATTTTCTGTGGACTTTGTTCATCAAATATGAATTAATTTTTTCACTCTAGTTAAGAAACAACGGATACTTTGGATTACCTAAAAATTTGTGAAATCAATTTAATTTAATTCTTTTCTTTTATTTATTTGTATTCGCATATTTCTTGATTGCTATGCTTATGGTTATTTAATTAATTGATTGTCTTGGACCCGGATAATTAGTTAATTTGGTAATCTGTTGTCAATTAAGGCATTTAAATCCGTAATTGTTTAATTGCCTTGAAATAGTGACAACTGGCATAAGACGTAACCCTGGTAGGGGGATACGCGGGCTAATATGAAAAACCCTGGTAGTACGTTATTTGGTTAGAATATGGCTCCTCTAATACATAAGACAATTGGGGAATTAAATCTTACGGGCGTACTTAGAATTATCTCTCAATTAGAGCAGTGATTAACGGGCATACCTTAATCGCCGACATAGTAAGGAAGAGTTGACTGTCAGCTCTTGTTTGGCAGTTATAACCTATTTATCAGTAAATAATTGGAACTGCATTTGTATCGATGATCAATTAGGTGAACCATTGCTGAAGTTATTTCTTGGCTAAACCTCTAGTTATCATTACCTTGATTTTAGTGAATTGCCATTTGATTTTTAGTTGCCTATTTTATTTTATTTTTAATTATTTTCTTGTTTTAATTGTTTTAGACCTTTAATTATTGTTACTCTAAGTTTAGTGAATTGTCATTTAATTTCTAGCTAGTTATTTATTTTTATTTTCTTATTCGAGTTTCTTTGATTGTCGTCGTTCATACAAAATCACCCCCTGTGTTATTTTGGATTTCTTAAGAGACAAATATCCCCAGTTCCTGAGGATACGACCCTACTTACCCTGCCTACAAATTCATAATTATTTGTAAAAAAAGCCATCCCATTCGAGTATATCGGATCAAGCAAACTCTTCGAGAACAAGGTGAATCAAGTAATCCATTGCACACCTAGAGTCCTTACTCCAGTACTTGGAATTGGGTTTTAGTTATTTTAACTGGCAATTAAGTTAAATTTTATTATTGTACAGGTTTCGACAACCTGTCATCCTAAAAGAGAAGAATACTCTCGTTAAGAATTTTAAAAAAGACTTTATTATACACCAAAACAAAAAAACTATTAGTCGGATATAGTTAGAGAGAAGGTGATGTTTTGTTCAAAGGAAGAGGAGGAAGTTAGAGAGAAAGAGAAAAAATTTAAAGAGTAGATTAACATTACTAACTCTTTGAAAATGTATGATCTTCAAATAACTCAAATATTGTTAGCTTATTTAAATTCCATCCTGCAAAATGAGATTAATAATAACAAAAACTAAATCCACGTCCATTCAACTAAAATTAGCACTTCGTAGAAGTTTTAATATTAACTGTAATCATTGAGGCATCAATGTTGTGAATATGGGATAGAGTGGTTTAGGTTTAGTACCTTCCTTTAATGCTGATAGTTCGTTCAGTAATATAAAACAGAAATTGATGCACACTGGATCACCATCTAAAATTACTGCTTTAAGAATTTAAGCTTGAATGTTGAATTCATCCAAAGCCAGTTCATGCCAAGATTCATGGCAGAATCTTATGATAAAAATACTGATTATGATTCCATTAGCGGACTTTCAATGACGAAATTAAGTACATGAACTGTTGAGATGCCTTGAATTAGATCTTCAACCCCCGCTGAGCTGTACGGGGTATTTTTAATGATAGAAAATACGTAAAATGTATCACAGATATATTTGATTTGAAAAGGTATTAGATTTAATAAAATTATAAAATATAAAAATTACACTATAAATAAAAAATCATTAAATTTGACTAATTACATAGGCTGCTCCATAAATTACAATGCATGTCCATGTCTATTCTCTCTGATCTGTTGTTCAACTAGTTCAAATTCCAAACTAATGTTGAGATATAACAAAAAGATCCAAGAAATTCTATATCTAACATATAGATCTGAAAAAAAAAAAGCTCTTAGATTTGAGAAAATAATAACAAACAAAAAACTAAACAAAACTTCCACTAGAATAGCCTAGGAGATAGAGATGAAAACTCTCACCAGTAAACATTAGGCAAGAAAAAACTCTTACTAGGATACTGTAGGAGAGAGTTTATTAAACATTAAAAAAAAAAAAAAGCAGAGGAAGAGGAAGGGAGACCTTAAATTGAGACTAAGATTTTTCTTTTTTGGACGAAGAATGGTGGAGAGAAGGTTAAGAGTAGGGAAAGGGAATACTTATTTATCCATTAAAAAACTAGTAATAATTCATTAATTTATAGTACTAGTGCTGGTAAATTAATTAACAAGTTGGCCACCATCTGTTAATTAATTGATTAAGCACAATAATTGAACCGAAGGAGAGGAAGTAGAAGTTGACGAAGCAACATGAACAGAGACATTGGACATTCGGAATTGGGTGAAGGAGCAAACTGAATTCAGAAATGCTTACAAGTTTTTATATTCATTTTTGACTCAGAGGACAAATCAATTAAGAGCTGACTTTTAAACAACCCCTGATTGAAGGAAGCTTAAAAAATTAAGATACTTTGTAAGCACTAACTAGTACATGGTATATTTTTTTTAGGTACTTTGTAAGCACTACCTAATACATGGTATATTCTAGTACTATAAAAGCCAAATGAAACCATGCAAATCGCTTAATTCAAATGCAGGGGAAAATTGGAGTGATCCCAAAGAAAATTTAATTGTAAGAAAGAAATTAGAGGAATGGCTGCTAATCCTGGGATTGAGAGCTCTATAGCTCCCCGTGAGCAAGTAGTAGTTGTTCATCGGGAGGCCATTCAAGATCAACGCGCCACCAAAACAACCACCACCGATATCAAGGACCGGAAATTCTCATGGGGCAAACTCCGCCGCATCGACTCTCTTGATTTGGAGGCCGGTAGAATTTCCGGCCATCATGGCGGCCACGGCTCCAAGGTTAATTCCTAATGATAGTACTAGTCCACCTGCCTATTCTAGTTTTTTTTTTTTTTTTTTCGGTTTTTTCTATCTTTTTCTACTTCTAAATTGATTATGAAAAGTTAAGGGATAATTTCAGAAACCTCCCCTAAGGTTTTTGACAATTTCACTGAACTCCCCCGAGATTTAAAAAATTACACGTATCTCTCTTGTTATTTAAAATGATAATTTCACCCTTAAATATTTTAATGAAGTTCTCTTGTTTGGTATGCTTATACTTAGAATGGGTTTTAAAATTATTTTTTCATTCTTTTTCCTTTTTATTCCTTTTTAAAATTTTTCGCCAATAAAACTGTAAAGCAACCACTATTGCCTCTAGGTGTAATGTCCAATTAGTTATTTTTTTGATGAATTAATTTTATATGTAATCTAATATTTTTGCTGATCTTTGTTTCTATTTTTGGTATTAAAATTAACAATAAATGAAAAAAGAAATGGTCCAAAAGCGCTACTAAATTATGAGAATCCCACTACTCCAAACTCTAAATGAAATATTTCAACATTTTCTTTTCTATCTTATAAATCTAATCCACAATAAAACACCATCAAAAATATCATATCATAGTAATAAAAGTATTATTATAGTTGTTTATTAAATAATAGATATGGACATAAAAAAATTTGGCACCTTTTCCTTATAATTATACTAAATAATCTTATAATTGTATAGGAATATAAATTAAAACTCATTTCATAAGGGCATTTTTGGATATTCATTTAAAAAATTGTCCAAGTCAATAGTATTTTAAGGTTTTGTTACTAAAACTATCAAATCAAGGGAGGTAAGTGTAATTTTTCAAACCTTAGGTGAACTCAGTTAAATTGTTAGAAACCTTAGGAGAGGTTTCTGAAATTATCCCAAAAGTTAAATCATAAATTAGTGCCATGAGTTTTGGTATTCAATTTTGCAAAGATAAAATTTGTGTCTCAAAGCTATCCATGCCAAGAGCGTTTTCTCATGCTAATAAGATCTTAAATTGATAATAAAATAATGGAAAAAAAGTTCAAAGTTCAGAAATAAGAGGTACTGAACTCAAATATTACAAATGTTAATTTAGGTTAATATAATATCTATTTCATGTTTTGGGAGAAATTGTAATCTTGTCACTTGAAATTTAAGGATATGTGTATGTTTATTCCCTAATTGTGGTTTAATTGTACTCTTTAAAAAGAAAAGTTTTATTCTCGCTATAATGTTATTATTTATACCATTTGTCCACCATTCTATTCTTCTTTAGCTTAGCTTTGTCTACATGTAGTTGTGGTGGAGCATCTTATTACCATAACTTTGCCCAATTAGCTTTTTTCAATTTACGAAACAACCTAAAGTATAGTCGAAGAATACCAAAGATATTAGGATTTTAATCAAATGATGCCTTAATAATGCAGGATTTAGGTTGGATAAAGACGTTGAGTTTGGCATTTCAAAGCCTAGGTGTTATTTATGGAGACATCGGGACTTCTCCGCTATACGTTTTTTCTAGTACTTTTCCTGATGGAATAGACAACAAAAACGACATCCTTGGGGTGTTGTCTCTCATTATCTACACCATCATTTTGGTGCCCATGATCAAGTATGTCTTTATTGTCTTGTGGGCAAACGACAAAGGTGATGGTAAGTACTTTGCTAAACGTCATTAGCATCATTATCATCAGTTTTTAAACAGTTTCTCGAAAAAATGTCAGGCATGACTGATTCATCCCTTATGTTTATGTAAAGCAGATCAACCAATAAAACACAAAATTTAACCTTTGACTTGAATACATTTATGACCTTTGACTTCCTAGTGCATGTGGAAGAGTTGTTAATTATGCTCATCAAACTAACCAGAAACTGGATATGAGTTTTTAAAATGTGGGATTAATTCTACTTTGTACCTTTCAACCATATCTAAATTCGTAATTTGATTTCTAAATTTAAAAAAAAAATTCATATTTTAATCCATAAACTATAAATCTGTTCCACTTAAATATAAAATCTATCTCACTTTAAGGACTAAAGTATGAAAGATTTTATATATTACGGGCTAAAGTGGAATAGCCTTTTAAGTAAGTGACTAAAGTATAAATAATTTTATAGTTTATGGATTAAAGTAGCAGAGTCTTCAATTAAGTGGGATGGATGTTATCCTTTAGTGACCAAAGTATCTCATTTTAAAATTTAGAAATCAAAGGGAAAATTGGGATATAGTTGAAAGATGCGAAGTAGAATCAATCCTAAGTTTATTTTGATTAAATCTTAGTTTTCATCCCACTATTCGTAGGTTATCAGTTTTAGTAGGTTAAGTTGTTGTTGGTATGTATTCATGTGGTCATTAAGGGTTACTTGTAATCATATTTATAAAAAAAAAAAAAAAAAAAGTTGACTTTTTCAAGTACGGAAATACTATCTGATCAAGCTATTTCAGAGGTCCTAATTCTTAAATTGGCAACTCAACAGTTGTGACACATAATCAATACAAAATAGCTTGATATCGTTTTGCTGTTGGTTTGCATCTAAAAGAAAGATACATAAATAAGCAATTCTTGCAAAATGCAACAAGTGATGCATGTTCATCATTTGCAGGCGGGACATTTGCTCTCTACTCCTTGATTTGTAGACATGCGAAGGCGAGCCTAATTCCAAACCACCAGCCAGAGGACAGGGAGGTTTCTAACTACAAGTTGGATATACCCTCCAACCAGTTGAGAAGAGCTCAAATGGTCAAGGAAAAACTTGAAAGCAGCACCACTGCGAAAATGGTGCTTTTCATTGTTACCATCCTTGGAACTTCAATGGTAATTGGTGATGGGGTCCTCACTCCCTGCATTTCAGGTCAGACCCTTTATCAGCGGATACTTATTACTTTCAAAGTTGATCGAAATATGCTAAATATTACTTTCAAAGTTGATCGAAATACATTAACTGTTTGGATTCAAGAGTTTTTCAAATACTATTAAAATTTTTAAAAAGTACTTGAAAAGTTACTCTCAAAAATAGTTTAAATTTTTTTAATATTTTAAAAATATCCCAAAATATATTCTAAAAATATTCCAAAATATACTATAAAAACTCTGCTACAGTAAATTTTTTTAAAAATACCCCCAAAAATAGCTAGACCAAACGGCAGATTCTGGAAAAATGGTGATTGTATGAAAGCATTAAGCGTCCTAACAGTAGTAGAAACGAAAAAGACAAGGGTAGGAACAATTGTCAGAATAACAATTAAAATACAAAGCTTAGATTGGTGGCCAAGATTTGGCGACCAACACAAAAAAAGTAAAATGCAACTCTTAGATCAGGCCATGTAATTCTAACCAGATTGATATGTATTGGTTTCAGTGAACGGTACCTAAATATTGCAGCTCTATTACAAAATTGTAAAGTTCAACAGTTCATGTCCGTTCCCTAGAGGACATAGGAAGGTTTAGAGGCATCATCCTGTGGACGTTGTCTTGAACTTTGCTTTCACATTTAATATATTAGACAACAATTAACACTACAAAAATTGCTCATGGTCGTCATTTTGCAGTTCTATCTGCTGTGAGCGGGATTCCATCCCTAGGCCAAGGTATTGCATTTACTTAAGACAGACTTGCATTTGGCTTACCGTACACACGTATATTTACACGTAATGCAATGGTACTCCAAGTTTGCATAACAAACTTAATGAATTTCCAGATGCGATCGTGGGAATTTCAATTGTGATATTGATAATTCTTTTCTGCGTCCAACGCTTTGGAACTGACAAGGTTGGCTTCACATTTGCACCTGCAATCTGCTTGTGGTTTTTGTTCATATCTGGTATTGGCCTCTATAATTTGTTCAAGCATGATGTTGGGGTCCTACGTGCTTTCAATCCAAAATACATTGTTGATTACTTCAAAAGAAATGGCAAGAAAGGATGGATATCCCTAGGTGGAGTTGTCCTATGCATTACAGGTTAGTGGCTAAACACTCTCAATTTCAATTAGGATAATGTGGCTAGTTAGTGAATCCTCACCAGCAAATGGTCACATGAATCAGGGACTGAAGCTATGTTTGCTGATTTGGGCCACTTTAGCGTGAGAGCCATTCAGGTATGTCACTCAAATATCACCAATTATTTCGCTCTCCTAAAATATGAACTAAGTTATTTGATTCTTAATTTGACCTTAGTTTCGTAAGACCTCATTCAGGTTAGTTCATTGTACAAGATAAAATAAGATTTTCTTTCCATCAATTTTTCATATTCAGCAACTTTTTAACAGGATAAGCATAAATTTTGAAATTTCCTACTATTAAAAATTCAATCTACTCGAACTCAGCCTGAACCATGAAGTGGAGTTCCACCACATTTTCAAGGTTGTTGCAGATATAAACCAGATTCTAATTATATATTCTTTGGACCAATAATGCTTATCTCCGCCTACTTAGCTGCATATTCTGATATAAAGAAAATATCATGCTTTATGGAGGTGACTGTGTATTTTGTGTATCGTCAATATAATCAAACTGCTGACTTTATGGCTAATTATCTCATAGGGTACATAAAGTTATTTTTGAGTCAAACATTCCCCTTGATCTTTTTAGAATTATAGGAAAAAATAAAATTACAGAAAGTTGATTATTACAGTGTAAATTATTATATTTTGTTTATATAAAACTCGCCGATTCTCAAAAAAAAAAAATTTTGCTTATAAATTTACGGGTGACCGCTAGCTTGATTTCATACCAATTTTATTCCTGAAAAATGACAATACATAGAAGGAAAAATTAATGCCAATCCTGATAATATATGTGGGGAAAATTATACATTGTGATCTTCCAACTTTTCCATAATTCTGCAGATCAGTTTCTCCAGTATAGTGTTGCCAGCTCTACTAGCAGCTTATATAGGGCAAGCTGCATACCTGATGAAGTTTCAAGATCATGTCAGTAAGACATTCTACGATTCAATTCCAGGCAAGTGCCTACCGTTATCCATGGATTGTTGAGAGAATTTGTCGATTTCTGCCATGTTCGTAAAGAATAAACCACTTGTCAATAACTTACTAATATATTGAATATCTGAATAAACAGATCCAATTTATTGGCCTACATTCGTTATAGCAGTGGCTGCAGCCATTATTGCCAGTCAAGCTATGATATCCGGAGCCTTTGCAATTATTTCTCAGTCCCTTAGTCTTGGTTGTTTCCCAAGGGCTAAAATTATTCATACTTCTGCCAAGTATGAGGGCCAGGTTTACATTCCTGAGGTCAACTACATCCTCATGATTGCTTGTGTCCTGGTTACTTGGGGCTTCAAATCTACTACAAAGATCGGCAATGCCTATGGTAATCGCGATTTCTATGCTTTTGAATTTAGAATAGAAGTACATAGTAATCAAGGATGGATATGCTCTATGACATATTTGGATTCGTCCAGTAAATTCCTTTTATTTAATTGTTCATTTTACCTTGAACATTGGTTTTGGCAATTACGTATAATTTCTTGACTAAGGATCCGAGAACATGGTTTTTATCTTGATGAGTGAAGGATTTACTAAAAATTAGATCACCAGGAGAATATTTTGCTGTTCGATTCAATTGCAACTTTTGAGAGGCTTATTTAAAATGCACAAACATTTCAATGACAAAATATCTAGGATTGTTCCACATTTGAACTCAATTTTTTATATTTCAATTTTTGTACACTACATATATCACCTATGAAATAAATTACAAACAATTTAGAATTTTTACAACTGATATTCAGAGCTAATACTATATGATTGATATATAGAGGGATCCTGCATTTGCCATAAATCGGGAGGATCCTAGTGAAATGAAGTTTGGGGACAAACTTATTTGAAAAACTGCAGAGACCTTCATCTGGTTGTTGAGTCAAACAGCAAAAGAATAAAACAAAATAAATTAAAATATACGTGGAATTATGGATTATTCTATTTTGTGACAGCAAACATTCTGATACAGGTATTGCTGTGGTTGCTGTCATGGTGATAACAACTTCTCTACTCACATTAATTATGCTTGTGATATGGAAGGCAAGCATATGGTGGATTGCTATATTCTTTGTGGTATTTATGTCCATAGAGATGACATATCTGTCATCTGTACTCTACAAATTCAAAGATGGAGGATATCTTCCTTTGGCTTTTGCACTTGTCTTGATGATAATCATGGGAATCTGGCATTACGTCCACAAGCAGCGTTACTTGTTTGAGCTCAACAACAAGGTATCCAGTGACTATGTTAGGGACTTAGCCAAAAATCCACAAATAAAAAGAGCACCTGGAATTGGATTGTTGTATTCTGAACTCGTCCATGGTATTCCACCAATATTTCCCCATTTTGTTTCTAACATTCACTCAGTTCACTCGATCATCGTGCTGGTTTCCATCAAGTCCATCCCGGTCAGTAAAGTGGCATTGGATGAAAGGTTTCTGTTTCGACAAATTGAGCCTAGAGATTACAGGGTTTTTCGATGTGTAGTAAGGTATGGATACAATGACCGAATCGAGGATTCTGAGGTTTTTGAGCAGCAGCTAGTGGAGAACTTGAAGGAGTTCATAAGGCATGAGTATTTTGTCCATGAAAGTGGGTATATAGAGCCTGATTTTGTAAACGTCCAGCAACATTCAGGATTGTTGTTGAAAGATGGAAAACCTCGACGATCCAGTGCATCTGTAGTTCATATCGAGGAATCACTACCACAGGCACAACAAAGTGTATCGCAAAATTCGTCAAACTCAATCCAATCATTCAATGAGGCCAAATCAATCAATTCCTCGATCAGGCTTGCCGCAGGGTCCATTCAGTTGGGTCTGCAAGATGAGCTACAGGCTGTGGATAAAGCCTCAGAGCAAGGTGTGTTTTATCTTTTGGGAGAAGCAAAAGTTGTGGCAAAACAAGATTCATGCTTCTTCCGTAAGTTTATTGTCAACAATGCCTATAGTTTCCTGAGGAAGAATTTTAGGCAAGGGGAAAAGGTATTGGCCATTCCTAAGACTAGGCTATTAAGGGTTGGGATGGTGTATGAAATTTAACTTCCAAAACGATCGAAATATAGCTATCTTTTGTATAGTAAGCACAAAGGGTCAAAAAAATCAAAAATAGCCACTAAGCTATTTTGAGAGTTACCGAACTATTTTTTATTTCAAATTGCCACTCAACGGGCAGTCTTTGGTTCTGCCATCAAATCAAAGGGTATTGGGGTTTGTTGTTGTTTACGACAAAATAAATGGGTAAATAACTATTTATGACCTTGTAGTTGATTTTCCATTTTATCATACAATCCCACTATTATTTTATATTGTCTACTTGATTCCCTGTGATTTTCTATAAAAGCAGTATATTGACCTAAAGCACCTTTGTTACAGTGTTTGACCTAGACTCACTCTAGAATTCTTGTGAAGCATGAAATTTGGCACACAGTCAAATCCTAACGTCCACTTTACCCCTATGATTTCACATCCAACTACATAATACCTTGATGATTTTGTACAAAGTGGTTAAATCCATATTATGTTTCATATTAAGTGAGGGTATAACTGGTATTTCAACTAATGATATCACTCGAGATACTTCCTGTCTGTTCAGAAAACCATAGACGGGTTAAAATACATCATATTGTACAATAAGAGGATTATGTGGTACAGAGTAAGATAGGGAAATAAATAGTAAGTTGCCCAAAATATAAGGTGACATATAATTTTGGTCCCGGATATTTGGTCTGTATGCCAAACTAAAAAATTTAGTCCCCAAAGATTCTAATTTTAGGCAAATTTAGGAGAATTGACAAAATTTCATAATAACTAATGCTTAAGATCAATTTTTCATTAGTCAAAAGCTTTGACTTTGCATTTTTAGTCCATAATATTTGAAATTTCGATTACTATGGTTCCTTAGATTTCAAGTAGTTATAATAATTTTAAGATGAAATGAATTCTAAATTGAATTAAATATAGGACAAATGTATTCTTAAATCCCTATATACTTTTTCATAAAAAAAAATTATATCGGCGCATGATGTCAACATTTAGCTTCAAGAAAATCTTTTTGTTAAGTAAGTTACAATTATATAACACTAAATAAGAAAATGAAAATAAGTTGTTGAAGAATGGGAGAATTCTAGCTTTCATAAATAAGTTTATTATAAGTACCATTACACAAAATCTTGCATGAGTTGTCGACGTAGGCTTCAAAATAACTAAGAATTGTGATTATAGAAACTATTGAATATAGGTACTAATATAAAGTACTCTTAGTAATTCTTGATAAAGCTTCTTTTTGTTTTTTCTTATTTTCCTTCCTATTAAAATCCAATGATTTAACACCAAAGTTTTGAAATATTTATTTTAATATTCATTTATTTGATAATTGTTCAATAATTCAAATAATTTTACAAAATACCTATTTCTTTTCAAACTCAATTAACAACCTATTAAAATGCAATAAAGAAGGATCAACTTAATTTTAATTAGTATGTATTCCTTCTGTTTCAAATAAGTCGTTTAATTATCATTACAAATAAGAAATAGTAGAAGTACTCATTGTCACATAATCACCAACAGGGAAAAATAGTAATTACAAGTATTATATCGAATTTGAGACCAATTTGAGTTTTTTTAGTCATTCCTGTGAAGTTAGTGGCATGAACAAGTGAAATAAAAAAAATTAAATGAAGAAAAAAGAAGCTTAATTAGCTTTTTTTTTTTAGAAGTTTAACTAACTTTTCTATACCTTTTTTATTGATATAAATCCTATTACCCATTGAAGGTGTTTTCATTCTAATTTGCATGTATCATTTTATTTTAAAATCCTCAATATCACTACTTAAAACTCAAAGGACTAGAATGATTCAAACTTCAACTAGCGTGGGCAAAAAAAAAAAAAAAGTCAAAATTGTTGATAATGGCAACTTGATTTTAACTGTTAATCATTGTTGGATTTTTATCAATTATTCTAAATGTGTCTAAAATCAAAGTTTAAGAGGCCATATTTATTTTGGTCAAAATATTGAGTCCCAATTTAACAAATGTACAAAACATTTGAGAGGACAAAAACTACATTTCTCCCCAAAATAGAAAATAATTTTCCTCAACCCTCGGCGGTCAGTCTACCAAGACTCCTATAACTACATTCAATAGAAAAGATCGACTTGCTAAACTCAAAGTAAAGCTAAATTACAGATTATGATTTGAGCTCAAGGCATAATTATGCTGAATGACTTGCCAAACTCAAAGTAATGCTAAATTAGATTTTATGATTTGAGCTCAAGGGTTCATTATATTCGATTACGCTCAATTATGAGTTGAGCTCAGCTTAATTCGAGATAAATGTGGCCCTGTAAACTCAAAGTAATGCCTGGGACCAGAACTGAAAAGATCCTATAACAACACAAAACTCTTGGGAAATTTTCTAGGTCCAACCAGCATTTAACCTAGCTTTCAGTTTTCGTAACCTTCCACCTAAAATTTTCCTTCATACTAATAATAATTAATGAATTGAGCCCAACCTTGAGTTCAAGATTACGATCGGCATGTTATAGTCAACACAACGCTTGAGACAATAAGTCAAAAGATTTAACAAAAAAATGTTTTTACCCAAGAATTTCTATCAACTAACCACTATTCCATGAGTAGTTACAGATATGGAACAAATTTCAGCTCCAAGATATTTTGTGAGTTCAACAAAAGTGTGCTACTTTTCATGAGTGGTTGTGCTTTATACTGTTCTTCGTCAAAATTCAAATCACTTAACGAGTCCCATGCAATTGCACTTTCGGTAAAGAACAAAATGAACTCTGTGTCAATATCAAGTCGGCGATCATTTTCATCAATGAACTTGTCTGGTAGCAGGGACTGAGCTGCAGAAGCCTTATTTGTCAGTTTTAATCCTTATTTGTCAGTTTCTTACGTCCCTTTTTGTTAATTTTCCTTTCCCCCTCCCATCCTACTCCCTTTTTGTATTTTTCCAGATTCTGTTTCTGATTCCATTCCAAGAAGACGAAATGGAATTGAGCTTGTGTTTGCCCACCAAGAGTAACAGTCAAAGATGTCATGCCTAATTATTCATCCAGAGAATAAAACCAAAAACTTCAGTGCCCACCGCTGTAAATGCAAGAACTACTTTCATTTTCTTTCTTTTTCTATTTGAATTCTGCCATCCTATCACTTCCTCCCTTTTCAAGTATTATTTGTGTGATAAGAAATTTTTATCTAATTTAACTAATTTATTAACCTTCATTGGAACTTTATTTATGTGACGAGAGCATATTATATTTGAGCAACGTTGTGAAGTTCTAGTTAGAAAATAAGCTATGCTTAAGAAAGTGGCTTATTTCACTAATTGGGAATGTCAAATGATGATATCAGTAGGGTTCTTTTTTAAACATTTGATAGGGCAACAAACAAAATTATTCTTGCGAATTTGGTATTCTTCCAGAGATGGTTTATACGTTTCTTCTCTTCTTTTTTTATTTATTTTTTGGAAGGTAAAGAGGTTTTGTCAACTCCAAATCACTAATGTTACCCTCTCGGTTAATCAAAACACATTTCTTGAAGTAATGAAGTTATTAGAAGTGGCTAGAAAAAATTTAAAAAAAAAAAAAAAGAAGTCGATTAGAAGTGTAGTGATAAAGTAATCACTAGCTATGGATCCTAGCAAATTATAAACTACAGAATCAAGTAAAACAAATCAAAAAATTAGTAGTAAAGTTACAAAAGATTATACCAAGTGATGGAAGAGGTAGCATATCAAATCGGAGAAGAAAAATTGAAAGGAAGCAAATTCAAAAGACTACTGATTAAGTTGATGCACTGGATATTTGACGGTATAGATGACCTTTTTGTCTGTTTTTTTGTCTCTAAAGTAAATAGCTAGCCTGATATCGTGTAAGTAGTAATACTGTGCTTTTACACGTACTCGCTTAGTTGCTTGTATAACCTTCTTTCAATAAAAAGTGACATTCGACGTTAAAAGAAAAAAAGGAAGCCTAATCATAGATCGTTCCCAAGGGATCGAAAACTACGTACTGATCAAATAAAGTGGAAAATAAAAAAAAAAATTAGCCTAAGTCTGCCTGAAGCCTAATTGTAGGTTCTCCCACTTAGAGAGCCATAATTGTATTTATTTATTTATTCATTAATAGAGAAAGAGTAAGAGTTAAAAAGTTGAAAATGGGAACGAGGGAACTTGAACTCAGGATCTCAAGTCCTGATACCTCAACCTTAAATACTAGATCAAAACCTCATCGACAGCCATGATTGTATTTTGTAAAGACCTTGATCACTTTTAGTAATTTTGACATTGAGAAGGATCAATTTATGCAATCCATTAGAGTAACTGCTAACAATTACTAGTGGAGCCATATATCTTGAGGGTGCAGAATTTGTCTACCCCTGAAGATTTAGAAAATTATATAATAAATATGTAATTGAAAATATTTGTAAATTTGCAATCTACCTACCCCTTTTTAAAATTCACTGCTTCAACTACATTACATTGTCATTAAGGTAAAATTAAAGTTGAATGAATGATGATGGAAGAAAGCACAGGGGAAGGATGTAAGGCCAGTTGGCTGAATTAGCTGTTTATAATAGTTGAGTATTATAAAATATCGATTTTGGGAAATTTTTTTTTTTTTTAAAAAAAAGAGCACAATGTATGGAGGAAAAGGACAAAGTCTGAAAAGTCAATCGTGCTCTCACAATCTAAATATGTGGAAAGTCAACCTCCATTTTTTTCCACACACAGTACCTATGAACTCACCTTTGTTGACTTTCTGCTCTAAGTTTGTAATTATTTACAAGTATTATTGGTGTATCAATGTTACTACATGTCTATTGCGTCATTTCATTTGAAATTGTCTCTAGATTTTTAACTTTACGGTCTCTTTCATGACTTTAAAACAGGTTCTTATAAGTCTAAACAGAACTACCAAGCAATAATTACGTATTGATTACACTAGTTTAATCCTTTTTTTCCTCTCTACCAGCGAAATGTTGAGATTTAAGATGCGGGAGAAAATGGGGATTAGAATTCAATTCCTTGAAGTCCTGGATTCTCCATTTTAACCACTAAATCAAGACCTTAGCAATTATACTGCTCTAATTTAGTGGTATTTTATCATTTTATAATTAATTATGTAATGATTACACAGGTCTGGTGTGCTGGTATATTATATAGTTATATTGCTTTGCCAACAAGATGTGCACGCAAATGGATTCATGACAGATCCGTACGTATGTCCAAAGGTGTTGAAGATCTTTCTGGAATAACAAAGAAAACCATACGTCCAAGAAGTTCCACTGGTATGCATTTTAAAGGTGATTTGGATAACGTATAATACTCGGGTCCATGTTAGGAGTCGAATCAAGATGATAGATGGTGTTCATGGATTAACTAAACTCGTCATTTGATTAATCGAGGAATAATCTGTCGGTTACACCATGACATTATATGTTTCTCATTTGTATTAAAGAATTGACCTTCACAATTAAGACATATCAATAGGTTGAGTATTACCGACATCCAATCCAGAGCCATCATATTACTTTTCTTGAGTTTGGATTTAAAATTACAAATTTAGATTCTACCTAGACCCAAGTCCCATGAAAGAATGAATAGTTCGAATAGGATCTAATTTTGTACCTAAATCCAGATCTTAATCTTGACCCTACCCAAATCCATATGTTTATATAAGATAAATCGGAGGTGATGCAAAAGCACAAAAGTTTCAATCTTGAATATAGATAAAAAAATTTTCAAGCAAATAGAAATATTTGATAACATTTCATACCTTCTGTTCATGATTTATTCATTGTTTTAAAATTCGGACTGAGGGGTGAATCGAAAGAACTTCCGATTCGCAATTCAACCAGTTCAATTGGTCAACTCTGGTTCAAAGATTTAATCATTTTTTTTAGTTTAGTGTTAAAAATTTTGAATAAATCTAAAATATTTGTTTTGAAAAATAAAAAAATTAATAAAATCCAATTGAATCTTCCGATTTTTACCAGTCTAGCCAGTTCTTGACCTAATTTCACTGGTTTAATTGAACTTTTGGATTAACCATTAAATCGAACCAAAAGCATGGCTGGTTTGTAGTTCGATCGATCGAACTGACCAGTGCAGTCCGATTTTTAAAACGTTGGATTTAACGTGCGCAACATTCTTGAATATTAATTTTATCATTTTAAAATGGTGATTGAATTGTATTTTTGTTATCTTAAAATTTTACATGTGCTGATTATTTTTGAGTACCAATGGATACCTTCGGAATATCCAAATCATGAGAGTTCAGGTCTAAATGCACGAGGATGTGGGGCTGGACCAAGGCATCAATAAAGTCAGTGTTCTGCGTGAACTCCTCAATTGGATGCCAGCGGGGGAACTGTACAATTTTGTACTTTTCATTGGAAAATATAGCCTCACCATGCAACCTATGTTTTCAGAACCGGACCGGATAGCGACTCGGCCGAGGTCAGGGGTCAGGGGTCAATGGGTTCGACCGGGGGTCGATAGGGGTCGAACCGGATGACGTCATAAATAAAAATTATTTAAAAATTAAAATATTATATATATAATATCTAATAATATATTGATATTAATAAAGGCATATTCATATATATTTGATGTTTCAAATATATTTAACAAGAAAATACAAAGAAATTAGAACAATCAAGTAGCAATTTATATTATTTAATAAATATTAACAAGTTTAGAATTAAAATTATGAATTTAATTGAAAAATAACATCAAATTTTAGGACAATATTTATAAAGTATCAAATATTTGAGCTATATCAATAAGTTTTAACAATTTAGGGGGTCAAAACATAATATTAAAAAGTTTGAATTTTTTTAAAAAAAAATTACTGTTGAACCGGAAAAACCGGTTTTTTCCCGGTCAAACCCGGTCAAACCCGGTTTTTGACCGGCTTTGACCGGATTTTAAATTTCCGGTTTTCTAATGTGACTCGGACCGGCTACCTGGCCGGTTTCCGGTTCGACCGGTTCGACCGGCCGGTCCGGTCCGAGTCTGAAAACAGAGCATGCAACAAGCCACAACCCAAATCTTCAGTAGATTCGTCAAGAAGAGGAGAGAATCCAAAAACTGCAACTTTTCTCTCACAGTGACGTGCTTTTCTTCTTCCCTGCAACTAATTGCCGGCCCTACCCAAAAACCTTGCCCTTCCCCTCTATCACTCCAAGAATTGGTGAAAACATAAACATTTTTGGGTTGCTAAAAATTTTAAATTAGACATTTGGGTGATGGATATTAATTCCCAATTGTATATTTCCTCTTTTCTCTGTATGATTGGGTCCTCCTTTCTCTGTGCTTATTCACGCTCGACAATGTTTTAATACAAAGATTATGTGGAAAAAGACAGAGGGGAATCAAACATGGGGCCTGAAAGTACAAAGAAGATAGGGAGAGCAATAATGTCATCTTACTATAGTAAATTGTGAAGTTGGACAAACAATATACAATCTTGGACAAAATAAAATAAAATGAAAGATACAATCTTGGAGGGCAAATATCATCACCATTTGGATTATCATGCAATATTTACCGCTCATTTCATAGTTTTTCTGTTGAAAAAGAAGATCAAATTCGTTTTTCTTTAATTTCATGCTTTGATTGAAATTTTGGTCGGAAATGCCAAATTGCATTCTACTTTATACGTCATGGTGCAGGTGTCTATCTATTTTTCATTTTATGATAAGATGAATGAGATGAAAACAAAAAATCAATGAGATTTCACTGCATCAAACTGAAAAATATTTACAAAGCAATGCCTTTCAAAACAATTGGAGCCTACGCCCTTAAGTTCGTTAGTAAATTTTATCATTTTCTTAAACTCTCTACAGCAGAAAATTTTTGAAATACAATGGTACATTGTTAGTTTTTTTGAAAACACCTAATTCATATAGTAGTTTTTTTATATAGTTTCACTCAAGTTCAATCCAAATATTGCTTGCTGATTGAATACCAATTGATGCAATTGGTTTGAGACCAAAAATTTGGTCTAATTATGCTAATGCACTAATCGAGATATAGGTTCTGTTTGATAAATTAATTCAACATTTAAACTTAGGGTACATTTGATAAAATTGAAACCTGAAATATGGAATTTGAGGTCCAAATCTGTTAAATTATTAAATTATTAAGTACTATTCTGATACATCTGAATATGTATCTCATTAATTAATAAGTGAATAACATATCACTTTTTTTTTAGAGCAAATTTGGACAAGAAAATTCAATACCACATAATTAATTCAGATATTTTGTTTTTTGTTATCAAACGTGTCTGCACATATTATGATAAACCTATTAAATTTAAATGCTGAATTGGGTAATGGGTTCAGATCTTAACATGTTAAAAAATGCTTAATAACTAGAAATATAATATTTGAATTAATTAAATAGCACTTAATTTTTTAAATAAAACTTACTCCTAAAAATAAATGATAAGCTATTTAATTATCACTTAATATAATATATACTCAAACGTATCAAATTTTGTACTTGATAATACAGTAACTTAATGGATTCAAACTTTATATTTTAGTTTTTAGATTTCAACTTTATCAAATGCACCTATAGTCATATCCAAATAATAAAATTTTGTGTTATCCATAGTAAAAAAAATACATATAAACAAATGCAAAGAATCTGAATGGAGAAAACTTAAACCTGCTGATCCTAACCGGAAATCAGTTTCTAAAAAGCCTTTGACTTCCTCTGATGAGACTTATGACTGGGTTGTTTATGACCTTGTCATCAAAATCTCTCTTCTGCTGCCTTTAGTCTCTGGATATATTTATATTACTAAAATACTCTTATCAATCTTCTTTCATACTGTATAATTTTTTTCTTTTCCAAAGTACAATATCAGTTTTTGATTCCGTTGTGTACTAATGTCCTCTTTCTTTCATTATTTTGTAGGGGAATTTTATATTGTAGAAGTCTGAAACTCCGCGAAGACAGATCAATGTCACTTAATTCTTGAATCGAGAACTCTATATTTGGTCCCAATGTAGTAAAAAAGAAAGGAACAAGATCGATTTGATTGCAACTTTTATCACATCAAAAGATAACCATAAAAACTTGCATGAATACATTAGCATCAATTTCATACCAACCATAAGTTAGAAATCTAAATTGACATACTAGACACAGAATTCAGACCAAGCCAGTGAGTCTCCCAGCTGATGGCAGGATGCATGAATCATAGTAACACATTAGTTATGATATATTTTCTGTCCCTTTATGGCAAGAAATCAAGAAATTTAAAAATGCAATCCAAAATGTCAATGCCCAAAAAGTAAACGGGAATATGCTGCTAGTAATAGTAGTGTTAATCCATTAAATAATAGCAACAATGATAGTAGAATTATTAGCAAGTTGCTTATTCCAGCAAACTGCTAACAAAAAACTATTGGCAATAATGGATTAATTCTTGAGAGGAACTGGAAAGAAGTCTAGGGGATGCGTTAGACGTGGAGAATCACGCTAGCTTCGGCCAACACGTGTGCAGACATGGAGAAAAATGATTGGCCAATTGGACAAATTTCCAGTTTCAACGCTGAATGAGATAAATTTATATATTCTTTCTTGACTTTTGAGGAATAAAAACAATCTGGACACAAAACTACCATTTATTTGGTGAGGGTGTGCTCGGGGGAGGGGGGGATGGGGCTTCCGTCCCACATCGGTTGGATGTGAGTTCTTTAACTTGGGTTTAAGGTCCATAGGGCTCTCGTTCAGTTACCAATTGACTGGATGTGAGTTTTTTGTGGGTCTTTCTTAAATTATTACTTTTAACTGGGTTCTTTAACCGTTAATCTCCTGAATGTTTCTAATCTAATTGGGAGTGTGTATTTCTATCTCTCGACAGAAAAAAGAGGAATAAAAACAACTTAGCAAAGATATAATATGCTACTGAGTATATTACAATTATATTATGGTACATGACATCATAGTACATGCTAAGCCTATAAAAACCCAAGTTGTGGAACCCAAAAAAACCCACCAATTTCCAAATACAGGAGGTTTCATTTGGGTTGATCATATTTGCAGAAATGCATGGAGCTGTTGAGGAAGCTGAGGTGGGGAGTTCCATTCCTCCACCTACACCTAGTGAAGGTGTAACAGCTGACGATGATAAGGATGAGATTAAAGAGAAAAGCTTTAGAAAATCAACTGCCAACAACCTCAAGGACCGGAAACTGTCGTGGGCAAAGCTCCGCCGCATCGACTCCCTCAACTTGGAGGCCGGAACAGTTTCCGGCAAACGTACCGGCGGTGGCCATGGCAACAAGGTTGTTACTATTAAACACTAGTACTGTTACTCCACTAGTCTATTGTAGTTAATTATTTGCTTTTCTATTTACTGGACCTGTTTTACCAAAAAAAAAAAAAGTGATCATGAAAAAGCTATACAAAATATTTTAACATATGTGGCTTTTTTTAAATAAATATGTATATATATATATATAAGTTCTCAAAAGTTTTAAGTTATTTTTTCAATCACATCTGAAGCCATTTTTCCTCATAACTTCCTCTAACTAGAACCTCTTTTTTGATTGGTTTAGCTTTCCTTAATTTATATCATTTAAAACACGCTCCAAAAATTGAGAACAATTTCAAAGTACTTTCACAAGTTAAAAACTGATTATTAAATTCAACTGTCGTTCATCTCAAAAGTGTTAAAAAGAGAAGTAAAAGAAAAAAAAAACAAACAGCTTTTACTTGCAAGAAAGGCATAACTATAAGATGAGTAAAGAAAGCGCAAAAGAGGTTTCTAGTTTCAAAAATGCTGTACCATTTTAACTGGATATAAAAATTCTTTATCCCTTGTACTTGCTTAATTCAACAGGATTTAGGATGGAAAACCACACTCAGTTTGGCATTTCAGAGCATAGGAGTAATATACGGTGACATTGGGACTTCTCCATTGTACGTATATTCCAGTACATTTCCTGAAGGAATACATGACAAAAATGACCTCCTTGGTGTTTTGTCCCTGATTATCTATACCCTAACTCTCTTGCCCTTGATCAAGTATGTGTGTATTGTCTTGTGGGCAAACGACAATGGCAATGGTGAGTAGTCTAAACTTGGTAATCATCACTGGTTCTTTTAGTAATTTCCCCTCCACTTTAATGATAATTAATTACCATAATCAGGATTAGGAATGCATTTGTTTGGTAGTTTTTCTGTTTTTTTTTTCTCTCTTTTTTTTGTGGTGAAAACTGTGCTTTGACCAGTTGGCAAAAAGCGACGTGCGTGGATTCCTAGGAGGGATCATTTTGGTGGGTGGGAGGCACTTTTCTGTGGATTGGTTCTACACGAATCATTTGAATCCTCTCATGTGAACCCTACTTTGAGATCTACAATTTCTGCATATGGTTCATGTGTGAGGATCCGTAGCGTAATGATTCACCAAAGAAAGTCCTACTTGCTATGCCGAAAGCGATTGAATATGAAAGTATTAGACAGTCTGTGTCACCAAAACTTTGACGTGTCACGAGATATAATTGTATCTACGATAAATTACGTATAATCTTTTTGTGTTTAATCTATTATCACATAATTTTTTCTAACGTTTCAAAATATCCATTTCAATCATTTTATAATTTTATATAAAATGAAAACTTCACGAAAAACAGCCTACGTAACGTCGTTAGTTGAAATATCAATAGTGTCGTTATTTAAATATAAATCAATTGATGGTTTAACCATCTTATATAAAAACATAGTAAGATTATGTAGGTAATTGTGAAAGTCACGAGAGTAAAGTGGATATTTGTACTATCACAAGGAAGTTACATGAATATTAAGATTTTATCACACGTGCTTTCAAAATGAGTTTGGTATAAACGCCGTAACTGATTATGCATTCCATCCATTTTCTACTTTACATAAAACCACAAGAGGGTTACGTGGCTATTTTAAAACCTTAGGGGAATCATCTAGCATTATATAAAATTACAGGGAATAATAAATAATTTACCCTTGTATCTATCACCCAATTAATGATAATTAGTCTTGTCAAACACACTCATTGAGGCATTCTTTGTCTGGCCCATTATTTGGCAGTGAGTATTTGATACTAATACAACAAGTACATTGTCAAGTGATGCAAATAGTTTACCTGATATTATTCTATGAAACACAATTGCTGAGGTCATTGGACCAAGATTCTGTGGCAAACTTATGCCTCTGGCCTTCACTTCATCAGTTCATTGGGGCAGCCAAGGAAACATTTCCACTTCTTGAATTCATATAGGGCACAGCTAATCTTCCTGTTTATCGAGACGCTCAATCCACATCTTGTTTTTGGGGTCTTGAAATTCTGCAAATTAAGCTGTGGCGGTTTTAAGTTTCTTGAAGTAGTGAAATATGAAAATATAAAATCCAAAAATGCAAATAATATTGTTTCATATAGTGTTATGCTTTTCTTTATATTAATTTTTGTTTCAGTCAAACTATTTGATGCTATTTGACTATAAACAACATATCATCCCTTTCTTTCTTAAATTTCTACAATATACTCTGTTTATCTGATCAATCCAGCCAATAATGAATTACATATCTGTAAATGGTGGTGTACATCTATGTGCAGGCGGGACATTTGCGCTCTACTCCTTAATTTGTAGACATGCAAAGGTGAGCCTTATTCCAAACCAACAGCCAGAGGACACAGAAGTATCAAATTACAAACTGGATATACCCTCCAACCAGTTGAGAAGGGCTCAAAAGGTTAAAGAAACCCTGGAAGGAAGCAAAGTAGCAAAAATCATACTTGTGTTTCTTCCCATTCTTGGAACTTCTATGGTCATGGGTGATGGGATCCTCACTCCCTGCATTTCAGGTCACATCCTGCCCCCTGCACAACAGACATTTAGACTTCAGACCCCCATTTTCATTTTTTAATCTTTCAATAAGAACAACTGAATATTTTGCTTTAATTTCAGTCACCTAATTTCACTAGTACCTTATCCTTGCTAGTTGCTACACATAGCTTCAATTTATAAATTAAAATCAAGTTACGGGAAAATCTTATTTACCAAGTATACTGAAAAAAAAAAAGTTGTCTATCTCATATGAATAACTGAATAGAACCCAGTGATCAAGTGTGTTTGTACCTCATAAAGTACCAAAAAGAGGCCTGAAGTGGTACATATCATAATAAAAATACACACTAAAATCATTAGTTCAACAAAGAGAATCTTCAGTATGAGTCAAACAGGACAAATTGGTGGAAAAGTAAATGAGCCGAAGTTGATGAGTGAGAAGAATTGAATTAATGTTTTGTAAGGAAATAATGGTGATAGAATGACATCAGAACTTTAATTCATTTTGTGTTCATTTTATGAAATAACAAATAGAAGAATGAAGTAAATTTGCATAAGGTTAGTGCTTGAGGTAACTAATGAATGAAAGAAAATCATTTAATGCTAACTATGCTCCAACTTTAAGCAATACTTCCATCTGTGGAATGCATTTCATTCAATTAGAAATAGCAACATGTACTAGGTACTGTATCTTGTGAAGTCCTATCGACGTAGTAGTACAAGAGGAATTGGTATCACAACTTAATAGCAAGAAAAATGTTAAGCTGTTGTAAGGTCCTTAATTTTGCAAAGGAACACTAACAGGACTTTGATGGTCCTTATGGTTGCAGTTCTTTCTGCTGTGAGCGGGATCACATCCCTCAAACAAGGTAACATTTGCTAATCTTACTTCCCTATGGCCTTGCAACTGTATAGTGTCTGATTTTTCAAAAGAAACACAGTTTGCTGTTCTTTAAGATCATAATGCAAATACTGATATTTAGTACTCCATCGAGTTTAATCACATTCCATTAAATCACATTCTTAGAAACAACTAACATTTCGACAAACTTAGTATAGCATACATGTAAGCGTACCTTAACCCAAATCGGGTTGAACTTTTTGATTGTCCAGACGCTGTTGTTGGAATTTCAATTGCAATATTGATCGTTCTCTTCTCCGTTCAACGCTTTGGCACGGACAAGGTTGGCTTCTCATTCGCTCCAGCAATCAGCTTGTGGTTCCTATGTATAGGTCTTACCGGCCTCTACAACTTATTTAAGCATGACCCTGGGGTTCTACGTGCTTTCAATCCAAAATACATATTCGATTACTTCAGAAGAAATGGTAAGAAAGGATGGAAATCACTAGGTGGAGTCGTCCTATGCGTTACAGGTCAGAGGCTAATACTGTCACTCCCAATTATTTAATATTTCCATATTCACATCTGGTTAGTGTATCCTAACTTGCAGACAATTATATGAAACAGGGACCGAAGCTATGTTTGCTGATTTGAGTCACTTTAGTGTGAGGGCTGTTCAGGTATGTTACTCAATCCTATATCCTTCACTAGCAAACATATATGCACTATGCATGACTACAACAAATTTCATAAATGTATTTCTACATTCTGAACTTGGTGCAAATCAAAAGAAAATGATGAACCTAGTTTTTAAATTCTGCTTCTTGCCAAACATCTTGTTGGCATGCCCGAGTTAAAGATGATTGCTTACTGTATTTCGTATTATGTAACTAAAAGAAGCTATATGAGGGAAAACATTGCATGTCCAAACCAGACATGGAGAAGATTATTAAAGGATAAAACTACAGTCTCTGCAATGTACAACCTTTTTATGCTTTGTCATATGACTATTAAGCTGTCCATGAGTTTTTTTTTTTTTTTTGTGTAAAAACTCTGCAGATTAGTTTCTCCTGTGTAGTGTTCCCGGCCCTAATTTCAACTTACCTAGGTCAAGCTGCATACCTCGTGAAGTTCCCTGAAAATGTCGGCAACACATTCTATAAGTCAGTTCCAGGCAAGTTCTAGTGCTAGTTTTGGAAAATTTAATCACCAATATTATATGCATAACTGAGAAGTTAACAGTTCTATAAATGGTTGACTGCTATGTTGGATTGACAGATTCAATCTATTGGCCCACATTCGTTATAGCTCTTGTTGCGGCCATTATTGCCAGTCAAGCTATGATATCTGCAGCCTTTGCAATTATTTCTCAGGCCCTTAATCTAGGTTGTTTCCCAAGGGTTAGAGTTGTTCACACATCTGCCAAGTATGAGGGCCAGGTTTATATTCCTGAGCTCAACTATTTCATCATGATGGCTTGTATAATAGTTACTGCAATATTCAGAACCACAGAAAAGATCGGCAATGCTTATGGTAATCTCAATATACTCTTGAATTTAGAAAGTCAATTAACTGAATTAGACAGTGTAGTAAATAGAAGTTAGTCTTTCCCTCTATATATGAAACATGATCAAGTCGGGCATGGCATAATCCTAAGCCTGTACATACATCGGTTAATTAGATTTTATGTAATCTAAACTTCGAGAAATCCACTACCCAATGATTTCACATTTTATGCTCTTTATACCCATCGAACAATACAGTTATAGGAACATATTCTAAATTTATGGTTCTTTCGCAACTGCAAATTAAATTCAGTAGTTGGCTTTTAAAATGAAGAACAACATGATTGATTTGTGTGTATATCCCTCTCTATATAACTACGAGATATGTGTCATAAACATAGACGAATAGCAGTTGTTTAATCTTCTATCTGGTAGAAAGGTGCTAATAGCACAAGACAGCGAAGTCAAAATACCTTCAGGACAGCAGATTGTGTTTGTGTGGATGTGTTATGCCTCTCTGCTCATACTCAGAAAGTCAAACAATAAAATCAGGTATTTTAAGAACAAAAGTTATCAAGGACCCATGCTCCTTAACATGCTTCTTTCAAGAACTACAGATTCCTGAATTTGTCTGTTGCTTCAGATATGAAATGTAGCACTAAGAAATTTTTTTATATCTTATTAGAGAAGCGAAAACATATAACCAATTTTCTAATGCAGGAATTGCTGTCGTCTCTGTATTTGTGATAACCAGTAGTCTGGTCACTTTAATTATGACTTTTATATGGAAGGCAAGCATATGGTGGATAGCTCTCTTCTTTCTAACGTTCTTTTGCACAGACTCCATCTATCTATCAGCTGTGCTCTCCAAATTCATACAAGGTGGTTACCTCCCTATAGCATTTTCATTCTTCTTGATGACAACTATGGGAATTTGGCATTATGTCTACAAAGAGCGATACTTGTTTGAGCTCGAGAACAAGGTATCCAGTGATTATGTGAAAGACTTGGCCAGAAACCCACAAATTAGAAGAGTACCTGGTATTGGACTTCTATACTCCGAACTCGTGCAGGGTATTCCACCAATATTTCCCCACTTTGTTTCTAACATTCCAACAGTTTACTCAGTCACGGTGCTGGTCTCCATAAAGTCCCTCCCAATTAGTAAAGTGCCACTGGATGAAAGGTTTCTTTTTCGACAGGTTGAGCCACGAGATTATCGAGTGTTTCGTTGTGTAGTGAGGTATGGATACAATGACAGAATTGAGGAGCCTCAGGTGTTTGAGCAGCAGCTTGTGGAGAACTTGAAGGAATTCATCAGGCATGAGCATTTCATCCTTGAAGATGCATCAAGAGAGCAAATGCCTGATTCAGACATCCAAGATTCAGGTTTAATGCAGAAAGATGGAAATCCTAGAAAATCCGGTTCCAAAACTGTTCATGTCGAAGAATCACTGCCAGAGGTACAGCAAAGTGCAACCCAAGCCTCATCAAGTTCAATCCAGTCATTTAATGCTGCAAAATCAACCAATTCCTCGATCCGAACCATTCCGGGGTCCACCCAGCTGGGTGTTGAAGAGGAGCTACAGATTGTGCAGAGGGCCAAAGAACAAGGAGTGTTTTATCTTCTGGGAGAAGCAGAAGTGGTGGCAAAACAAGATTCATGCTTCTTCAAGAAGTTTGTCGTCAACTATGCCTACAATTTCCTTCGGAAGAATGTCAGGCAAGGGCAGAAGCTCTTGGAAATTCCAAGGACTAGGCTTTTAAAGGTTGGAATGGTTTATGAAGTTTAATTTATCAGAACATTAAAAAAAAAAAATAACAACACTCCTTTGTAGAAAGCTAAGTGAAACGGAGAAGGTAACTAAGTATTCTGATCAACTCCACCACAAGGCGAGCCCATGTTGCATAATATAACATGTGTACTATCGATTGTTTCACTTATATTTGCATGTCAAATATTGTGCCCTTCCACTTTCTGTTTTTGGATTATTCAAACTTACCATATCAGGAAGAAGTCATATTCTATTGAATGAGATTGGATGCAGAGTGCAGATTGAAGCCAAACTCATAAAAATCAACACTAATTAACATAACAAGGAAAATGCACCACCAAGCAGGAAAGATTTTGAGATTTCATATATGGATACAACAACAAAGGGGAAGTCTTCAATTAAAGTTGCAACAATCATCAAAAATCCAAATTAGGAGCATTACAAAGCTTATCCCTACTCCCTTCCCAGGGCAGAACAGAGGCCAAAGAAACTAAGAGACTATGCATTATTCAATACATTAACTAACCGAGATACAAGGTAGGGTGACAAAGCCCTAGTCTATTTGATCAACTATTATTATAGCAAGGCCATGCTCTTTCTTCCTCTCTAGCATCCCTTGCTCATCTCCATGTACCCATTGTAAAGAAGACTAATAACCATATGGGACAGACCAACCGCTAAGATTAATGGTAGGATTACTCGTGCAATTGCATTAAGTGTTCCCAGACATGGCAAAAAAAGGAGGAATTGCACAACCTTCAACATAAGAGAGAAGGATTGACACCAACAGACCAGTGGCACAAAGGATTCCATAAAGAACTAACAAGAAATGGTGTGCCCTCTCAATGTTCTAGTTGCCAGATCATAACAATGAGTGTCATCTTCTGTTGAATCAGAACAGGTCTCGGTTCCCACTAGGCAGCTTTCAAGAAGACGGAGGAGGATGAACCCCTGAACAAAAGGTGGTGGTCAAAGAAGGCAATGGCTGAGCAGGGAAGACAGAAAACACTCATGCACGAGATGATGTCGAGAAAATTCCTGCAGTAGAACATGCCGACATCACGTGGATGGGAGGTGGTCAGACTGGGAAAGAGATAAAGGACCCCATTCTCCTCAAGGTAGCAAATAGGAAGAGGAGGAAGGTGGTGCCAGAACTGATCAGAGGCACCGCATCTACATCAGCATCGTCATCACGTGGATGGGAGGTGGTCAGACTGGGAAAGAGATAAAGGACCCCATTCTCCTCAAGGTAGCAATTGGAAGAGGAGGAAGGTGGTGCCAGAACTGATCAGAGGCACCGCATCTACATCAGCATCGTCCTAAGGGTGGAGACATATGTAAGTCTCTTTTTTTCTGAACCACTAAAACATGCTAGCTCAAGTAGGAGATTTTGAAATATGTTAAAAGAATCTCTGTGAGCTTGTCACTGCACACCTGATGCTCAAACTTCTGACAATCCTGAATGTGGAACAGGAAACAATGTCAACTTTTTAAAGCACCAAATCCAAGTTCAAATTCACTAAAGATAAAGAAAGAGCAAAACCGAATACAAGAAAGAGAAAACTTAACAATTACAACAGAAAATGAGTCCTTAGTCCCCCCAAAAAAAAAACAACAAACAACTAACTTAGCCAAAAAAAAAAAGGTTAGCAACACATCCACGATCGCTTACAGCAGCTAGCAAAAAGGAACTTGCAATCCACTGAAACAAGCAACCACCAATCAGCCCTTAAAATTCGTCAAAGAGTTGGTACTAAAAATTTATCGAAGCATTCCTGATTCTTTTGTGATTTCTCAACAGCACTTTCTTCAAATTCCAATGCCCAGGAAATCTTTTTTTTTTAAGTGTTTCCAATGCCCAAGAAATACCGATATTTATGCTGAATGATCAAAAAAATTGAAATGGGATTCATCAAAGCCTATTTAATTACTGCAAACACAGCGTCAACTGTGAAGAATTCGGGGAGAACTTTCATCAAACATGTGATCTACAAAGGTGAGATAAAATGTTGTGATACAGAACCTAATAATGAAACTGGGAATGGAATCGAATTGGAACCAGAAATAATTCTCAAAGGAAACAGGATTAAAGTGAACAATACCAATTCTTATTGATGAATTTCAAATTCGGATACAGAGTTGGATTTGGCGGGAAAGAGGAGAAGAGGAAAAAGAATGCAGGAAATGTGAGGGAGAAACAGAGGGAATATTTCCTCTCTGATTACAGAAATCAATCTTAACAAAAGCTACCTATCTATTACACGATCCAGTCATTTATAGAAATTATCCTAACTAACTTATTTCCGTAGCTAATAAGCAAATGACACGTGTGGTAGGGATCTTCAGGTTGTTTGGATTCCAGTTCTCGTACAGAAAGCATGAATCCAGAATGGGCGTGCTTCCTTAGTCGCGCCTTTGCCGCTTCACCCGCGCCTTCTACTTTGCTGACTTCGCGCCTTCATCCTTTTGCTTCCAACCACTTGCCTTTATTTGTTACTTCGCGCCTTTCCTTGCCTGTCCTTGCTATTCCCACGCCTTCCCCTTTGTACTCTCCACGCTTTCTCACTTCCAGCTACCTACTTCATTACAATGCCTCCCTCTTGAGAACAAATCTTGTCCTCAAGATTGGAACGTAGGGAACTGTTGTTTGATCCCTTCCGCGTCCTCCCAGGTGGCCTCTGCAGGATCCGTGCCCCACCAGTGGATCAGCCACTGTGTTGCTGCAGCATTTCGTTTCTTGACCGTCCTCCTGTCCAGCACTGCTACTGGTTCTACTCTCCAGTGTCCTTTCTCATCCGTGTCTGGCAATTGAAGTGTGGGGGAGGCTTTGTTCCCCACTTTTTTCTTGAGCAGGGACACATGAAAGACAGGGTGGACTTTCGAGTGAGCTGGTAGGTTCAGTCTGTAGGCCACATTTCCTATCTTTTCTTCCACTCTGTAAGGACCAAAATACTTTGCTGAGAGTTTGGTGTTCCCTCTCAAGGCTACTGAAGTCTGTCTGTATGGTTGTAGCCTCAGATACACCCAATCCCCTGTATTGAATTCCCTCTCACTTCTCCTCTCATCAGCATACTTCTTCATTCTTTCTTGAGCCTGTTTCAGGTTTTGCTTCAGTAGACTGTCAATCTGTTGTCTTTCCTTGATATAATCCCCTACTGCAGCTACTCTGGGCTGCTGATAAGGTCCCAGAGCCAGTTGGGGAGGAGGAAGGCCGTATAGTGCCTCAAAAGGGGTCATCTGAATAGCAGTGTGATAGGAGGTGTTGTACCACCATTATGCCATAGTTAACCATTGGTTCCATTTCCTAGGTTCCGTATGAGTCAAGCATCTGAGGTACATTTCTAGCACCTGATTTACTCTTTCTGTCTGACCATCAGTTTGCGGATGGTAGGCCGTGCTGTAGTTCAGCCTGGCCCCCAGCATATTGAATAGTTCCCCCCAGAATTGACTAACAAATGTCCTATCTCTATCAGAAAGCATGCACTGAGGAATTCCATGTAGTTTACTAACATGATCAATGAAGAGTCTGGCTACCTTTGGAGCATCAAAAGGATGAGTGAGACTGATGAAGTGAGCGTATTTTGTGAACCTATCTACCACCACCATTATGGTATTCATTCCTTCTGACTGAGGTAATCCTTCAATGAAATCCATGGTGATATGGCTCCACGAATGCTGAGGTGTAGGCAGTGGCTGTAGCAGGCCTGGATAAGCTACATGTTCATCCTTACACTTCCTGCATGTGTCACATTCCAGAACCTTCTCCCTGATAGCTTTGTACATTCCTAGTCAATAGAACAATAGCTTGGCTCTCTGGTAGCTAGCTTGAACTCCTGAGTGTCCCCCTATTTGAGAGTCGTGTAGAGCAGTGATGATCTTTTCCCTGATGTCTCCCTGTCCTCCTACCACCAGCCTTTTCTTGTACCTGAGTATATCATCTTGGTAGGAGTAATCTGGCACCTGTGTGGGGGTCAGGAGCACCTGTGAAATGGTTTCCTTGATCCAGTTGTCTCCCTTATAGCTCTCCTGTACTTCCCTGATCCAGGTAGGCACTGCACATGATATGGCTGAGCACTCTCCTTCCTCTTCTCTGCCTTGCCTGGAAAGTGCATCAGCAGCCACATTATCTTTCCCTTTCTTGTAGTGAATTTCATAGCTCAGTCCTAACAACTTGGTGAGCCACTTCTGTTGGAGGGGGGTGGTAATCCTTTGCTCCAGCAAGTACTTCAGGCTCTGGTGGTCAGTGTGTATGATGAAGTGGTGTCCCTCCAAATAATGCCTCCACTTGGTCACAGCAGTCACTAATGCCAGTAACTCCTTCTCGTAGATGGATAGCCCCATATTCTTTTGACCCAGGGGTTGGCTGAGGTAGGAAATAGGCTTCTTGTTCTGCATCAGCACTGCTCCTATGCCATTGTAGCATGCATCTGTTTCAATGAGAAAAGGTTTAGTGAAATCAGGTATAGCTAAGACAGGGGTACTGCACATGGCCTCCTTCAATTCCTGGAAAGCTTTCTCTGAGTCTTCACTCCAGTGAAAGTTGTCCTTCTTCAGTAAATTGGTCAAAGGCCTTGCTATGGCTCCATATCCCTTGACAAATCTCCTGTAGTAGCCTGTCAACCCCAGAAATCCTCTCAACTGCTTAATATTTGTTGGTTTTGGCCAGTTCAGCATGCATTCAATCTTTCCTGGATCAGCCTGAACTCCTTCTGCTGATATTATGTGTCCCAAATATTCCACCTGCAGTTGTGCAAAAGAGCACTTACTCATTTTGGCATATAGCTGGTGTTGCCTCAGAATGCCCAAGACCTCAGCCACCTGCTCCACATGTGCCTCCATGGTTGGGCTATAAACCAGAATATCATCAAAGAACACAAGTACATGTTTCCTCATTTGCTCCTGGAAGACTTGGTTCATCAAGCTTTGGAAAGTTGCAGGGGCATTGGTCAAGCCAAACGGCATGACTTTGAACTCATAGAGTCCCTGGTGTGTCCTGAAGGCTGTCTTTGGAATGTCCTCCACCTTGACCCTGATTTGGAAGTAACCTGCCCTTAAGTCAAGCTTAGTGAAGTACCTGGCTCCATGCAGCTCATCGATCAGCTCTTCAATCAAGGGCATAGGGAACTTGTTCTTGATTGTCAGCTCATTCAGTTGCCTATAGTCCACACAGAATCGCCATGATCCATCCTTCTTCTTGACCAGCAATACTGGGGAGGCAAAGGGACTGCTACTAGGCTGTATGATGCCTATTTCTAACATTTCCTTCACCAATTTTTCAATTTCTGTTTTCTGTATGTAAGGACATCTGTATGGTCTCACTTGAAAAGGCCTGGCTCCTTCTTGCAGAGAGATCTGGTGATCATGGCTTCTGGTAGGTGGCATCCCCTTAGGCTCCTCAAAAACATCTTTGTACTGATCCAGAACTTGTCTGATTTCAGTAGGAGTTTGCCCTGGATCAGCTGCCTCCTCCACCGCTGCCAATTGGGCTACTACCCCATAAGGTTGCTTCCTCAGCCACCTCTTCAGCCTGTTCCCCTTGAGTCCTCTTAGCCTGACACTGTTATCTTCCCCTTTTAGCACTACCTCATGTTTTCCTTGGTGAATCCTCATACTGAGGTCCTTGAAATTGAACTCTATGGGGCTATGCTTTGCCAACCAGTCTACTCCTAGAATCATGTCACAACCTCCCAGCCTAAGAGTGTTGAAGGAATGCTGGAATTGGTGTCCCTGCATTTCCCACCGCAGGGGTTTGTCCAGCCCCTTCGAATCCACCTTTTCACCATTAGCTACATTGACCAACAAACTAGGCCCCTGAGTACCAAGCCTCAGTTCAGTTGCTAATTGTTCATCAATAAAGCAGTGGGTGCTGCCACTGTCTATTAAGGCAGTGACCTGTCTCCCTTTTGTCAACCCTTTAAGTTTTATGGTCCTGTGCCCTGCACCTCCAGCCAATGCATGCACAGACACCTCTATATGCTCATCAGTCAGCTCTCCATTAATACAGTCACAGTACACCTCATCCCCTTGTTCTTCACTCCCTCCCGTAGCCCCATCCTCTTCAGCCAATAGGTAGTGAACATGGGACTGTTTGCATACATGTCCCATGGTATAAGGTTCAGCACATTTATAGCACAATCCCTTCTCCCTTCTCAGGTTAAACTCTTCAGGAGAAATCCTTTTGAATTGGTTTTGGTGGAGGGAATTCTGGTTATAGGTTCTAGGAGGGTTTTTGGGGTTATCCTGGTTCCATTTGGGATGAGTAAGTGCCTTAAATGGTCCTTTCTGGCTATGGAAATTAGCAGGAGCAGGTTTGTGTATCTTTTGTATGGCCTTAAGGTTCCTTTCTTGCAGTTTAGCTATTTCAATGGCATCAGCAAGAGATTCAGGTTTAGATATCTTAACCATATTAACAATTTCCTCTTTCAGTCCACTCATAAAACATGCTTTATAGTAGGAATCAGACAAATGTGGTAGGGATGGCATTACCAGGGCTTTAAGCATCTCGAATTTCTCCAGGTAATTAGCTACTGATCCAGCTTGTGTCAGCTTGTTAAACTCTTCGATGGCCTCTTCAGGTTTCCCTTCTCCAAACCTGATACACAGAGCAGTAGTCAGCTCTTCCCAAGGTATAATCTCCCTCCCATGGAAGACTCCATGGAACCAGATGCCCGCCCTATCCCTGAAGTAGAGCTCAGCCACGTCAGATTTCATATCATCCCCTACTCCATGTATCTTGAAGTATTTGTTGGCCTTCCTGATCCACCCTCTAGGATTGTCCCCAGTGAAAACTGGTAGATCCATCTTAGGCAACTTGTGGTCATTCCTGAACTCTCTCCTTCCAGACAATTCTCTCCGTGGATCCAATTTAGATCCTTCTGGTTGAGTTACCTCCTTAGAACTGCTGCTACCTTCCAGATCCTTACCTCGATCATTCACCTTAGACATTAGTTGAGCCATCATGTTCATCATTCCTTCATATTTCTGATCAATTCCCTTCAATAACTTTTCAGTGGCATCCTGCCTGAATTCCATTGATCTGATAGCCTGCTCCATTCCCTCATTTTTGTTAGTGAAGGTTCTGACCACACTACCTAGCTCCACTATCTCTCTCCTCAGAGTCTCATCCTGGTTTTTTGTCATCCCTATGGCTCGTTAACTCAGCTCTAATACCACTGTTGTGATACAGAACCTAATAATGAAACTGGGAATGGAATCGAATTGGAACCAGAAATAATTCTCAAAGGAAACAGGATTAAAGTGAACAATACCAATTCTTATTGATGAATTTCAAATTCGGATACAGAGTTGGATTTGGCGGGAAAGAGGAGAAGAGGAAAAAGAATGCAGGAAATGTGAGGGAGAAACAGAGGGAATATTTCCTCTCTGATTACAGAAATCAATCTTAACAAAAGCTACCTATCTATTACACGATCCAGTCATTTATAGAAATTATCCTAACTAACTTATTTCCGTAGCTAATAAGCAAATGACACGTGTGGTAGGGATCTTCAGGTTGTTTGGATTCCAGTTCTCGTACAGAAAGCATGAATCCAGAATGGGCGTGCTTCCTTAGTCGCGCCTTTACCGCTTCACCCGCGCCTTCTACTTTGCTGACTTCGCGCCTTCATCCTTTTGCTTCCAACCACTTGCCTTTATTTGTTACTTCGCGCCTTTCCTTGCTTGTCCTTGCTATTCCCACGCCTTCCCCTTTGTACTCTCCACGCTTTCTCACTTCCAGCTACCTACTTCATTACATAAAATCAAAGGAAGATAAACAATTGACGCGAATGAGGAATATCGCTGAAATTACTACTGTTAGAGTAAGAGACTCACCCAATATTGAATCTGTTGACCAAGTTTTGTTGTTCGAATTGCTTAGGTGTTAAAGAAATTGTGATCAAATGAGTTGAATCTGTTGATCAAGTCTTGTCGAGTTGTCGTTCGAATTGCTCCGGAGTTGGAAGTACTGAAAAAACCCATATAAGCAAAAATCTCAAATATGTTCGATCATGAGCCATATAATTATTGCTATAGATAAGAACCATAATTTCAACGGTAGTCACTATCCCTGCCTTCAGCATCCCCTCCTTGCGGTTAAGGTAACTACTTCAAGAATGGACAGCTCCTATAGTGTGACGAGCGGTGTGTACAAGGCCCGGGAGCGGATTCACCACCGTATGATTGACCGGCGATTACTAGCGATTCTGGCTTCATGCTGGCGAATTGCAGGCTGCAATTCGAACTAAGGTCGGGTTTTTGGGATTAGCTCACTCTTACGAGATTGCGGCCCTTTGTCCCGGCGATGTGACATGATAGAAGTAATCGTATTGATCAAATAGTCGAATCCTAAAGAAAATCAATTATTAATGATCCAAGACCATAAATATTAATAGATTGAATTTCTATTTATTTGCTGAATAGATAAATTGATTAACAAAAATCATGACTATAGTTAACAATAAAATACTCTAAAAAGACCGCATACAAGATATTGTCTCAAATGAAGGTACGAAAGAATGAGTTGTTATACTTTTTTTTTTATATGAGAGGTTTCAAATCGAAACTTTTTACTTACATTTTCTTTCTCTACAGCACCTAACCCATCCTCCCCCTTAATGAGCTATTTTACTTGTTCATATTTGTATTCGATGAAAGGAAAATGAACGGTTTGTGATGTCCAAGGTTTTTATTTTTTCTTTCTTTATAAAAAAAAGAAGAAAGAAATTATGAATGGCTTAGAAAATAAATGAAAATTGTACAATAGGTATTTAATTTTTGGGATAATATCAGAAACCTCCCTTGAGGTTTCTATTAATATCATTTAGCACCTCTAAAGTTTGAAAAATAATCACTTACTTCCATTACTTTTGTTATCTGTGTAACAAAATATTAAAAACCCTAAACTACTCTTTTGCTCATTTTGCTAAATAAAAATACTCTTAAACTACTTTGTTTATTTCAAAAAAAAAATACCACCTAAAAAACAATCTCTTGTAGTACCGTCAATCACAAAGTTATAGTCCATAAAAATATGAACGAGCACCAATTCAACTTATATGCTCAAAACTGATTTTTTATGAACTTTATTTGCTTTCCCATCTTCTTCTCAATTGTAGTTGAAGCCTTCAAGCTGTACTAAATCATTATAAAAATAAACTCAAACTAAACAAAGAAATTATACCCCCACTCTATCACAATCACAAAAAAAAAGATAAACAAAATTCAATTTTTAATAATTTACAAGTAAAAAGTCTACATTATATGTCTATTTTAGAGATATCACCATTAGCCACTATCTCAAGGTCTAGGGGTGTTCATATTTAAGAAAAAGTCGAAAAGTCGATTGATCCAATCTAGATCGAATTTCAGATTTCAATAAAATGGAATTCATTAAAACCAAAATAAAATGTTTAGTAAAATAGTTTGGAAATAGATATTAAAGTACATTGCCAAATTACTGGTCACTGGGTGAATTAGCAAAATTTTTATAATATAATGTTATACACACATACACATATTGTGTGTGTATATATATGTATATAAGTGTTATATTGAAATTTTTATAACTATCACTATACTTGGAAATCATATTTTGATGAAAGTTGATATTTTGGAGTTTAGCTTGACAATTAAATTTGGAGTTCATGTATATTTCAAAGTTGTTTAAGAATTGAGATAATGAGTTATGACTTAGGATTATGAACCTGATTATTTTCTTTGTTGCACATCACTTTTTTTGAGTTAAGTTGATTGAATTTTGTTAGAAAAATATATGAGATATTATTTTGTTGCAACAAATTTTTAGAGACAATTTAAATAATTTAATTCACTATTGACATTTTTTATTTCGGATATTACCAAATTACTGGTTCTCCAATCCAATTTATCAAACTAAAGTTTGGAAGGTAATCAAATATTGGTCTTAAAATATCGATTCTCAAATTACCAAATTTTTTTTACCGAATTTCCAATTACTGGCCGAAGAGCACCCGTACCAAGGTTTCCTTAGTCAAAATGTGGGTCTACCTTGACCACATAATGCCTTGATGATTTTGTGCAGAGTGATTGAATCCTCATTGTGTTTAATATTAAGTGAGGGCATAACTAGCATATCAACTAACAACGTCACTCGAGATGCTTTTCTGTCCTGTTTCTACTTCACAAGAAACCATAAAAGGGTTAAAGTACTTCATATTTGTTGTGAAACTAATAAAATAAACTCCCAAAAGTAAAGATTGGATTAGTAGAGTGAGAGGAAGAGATAGAATTATTATATTTTACTGATCAAAGTACTTCCAGGTTTCAAGGTTACAAATGAAGTAGGATTCACCCTTATAAATAGGTGATCCAAGATAAAAAGGTACATGAACTCTATTAAGTACTAATACATGAATTTAGTACTTCAAGTTCATCCATAAAAGGCTTCATCCAATATACCAATGAATCTAAGGAGAATACATGTGTCTATCATCTTGAGAACACAAACGGCATCCACATCTTGTAATCCTTCTTGAGAATATCAACAGACAACCACATCTTGAGAATATCAACGGACATCCACATCTTATCATTATATCATAACACTCACCCTTGGATGTCCATTACACAAAGAATACCTCGTTAAAACCTTACTAGGGAAAAACCCAGTGGAACAAAAACCCTAGTGAAGGAAAAAGAGTACATTATTCTTGTGTAATAAATTCTCCCCCTGATGCAAACATTATATGAGATCTTTTAGCTGACGCATTCCAATATTCTTCACCAGTTTTCCAAATATAGCAGTCGGCAATGCCTTGGTAAACAAATCTGCCAAATTATTATCCGATCGAATTTGTAGCACATCAATTTTACCATTCTTCTGCAAATCATGAGTAAAGAAGAATTTCGGTGAAATGTGTTTCGTCCTATCTCCTTTAATATATCCTCCTTTTAATTGAGCTATACAAGCTGCATTATCTTCATATAAAATAGTTGGAGGATTTTTCTTCTCGGAGGATAACCCACAACTCTTCCGGATGTAATGGGTTATTGATCTTAGCCAAATGCATTCTCGACTGGTTTCATGAATTGTTATTATTTCTGCATGATTTGATGAAGTGACAATTAAGGATTGTTTTGTAGAACGCTAAGAAATGGCTGTTCCGCCACAAGTAAAGAGATAGCCAGTCTGAGATCATGCTTTATGTGGGTCAAACAAATACCCAGCATCAGCATATCCAAGCAACTCAGGCTTAGATTTATTTGAATAAAACAAACCAAGATCAATTGTTCCTTGGAAATAGCGAAAAATGTGTTTAATACCATTCCAATGTCGTTTTATGGGCGAAGAACTAAATCTTGCTAATAAATTCATAGCAAATGATATATCTAACCTTGTATAATTAGCAAGATACATAAGCGTACCAATTGCACTGCGATATGGTATTTCAGGACCAAATATCTCTTCATGTTCCTCTTGTGGCCTAAAGGGATCCTTATAAGGATCCAATGATCTGACGATTATTGAGGTATTTAATGTATGTGCTTTATCCATACGGAACCGCTTTAATACCTTTTGGGTATAAGTAGTTTGGTGAACAAAAATTCCACCTTCTAAGCTCAATTTGTAAGCCAAGACAGAATTTTGTCTTTCCAAAATCTTTGATTTCAAATTCTTTCTTCAAATATTCGACAGTCTTTTAGATCTTTTCAGGAGTTCCAATCAAATTGAAATCATCAACATATATCACAATAATCACAAAATGTGACCCATTTTTCTTGATAAAAACACATGGACATATTGGGTCATTGGTATAATCTTCTTTAGTTAAACATTCATTGAGGCGGTTATACCACATATGTCCAGATTGCTTGAGCCCATACAAAAACTTTTGTATTCTAATAGAATACATATCTTTAGGATTTGATTTACATGCTTCAGGCATGTTGAATCCTTCAGGGATTCTCATGTGAATATTATTTTCAAGATTCCCATACAAATAAGCAGTGACAATGTCCATCAGACGCATATCAAGTTTTTCATGCACTACAATACTCACAAGATATTTAAATGTGATCGTATCCACTACAGGTGAATACGTTTCATCATAATCAAATCCAGGCCTTTGTGAAAAACCTTGGGCTACAAATCTTGTTTTATATCTCACTATTTCATTCTTTTCAATTCTTTTCCTCACAAAAATCCATTTATATCCAACTGGCTTTATACCTTCAAATGTTTGGACTACAGGTTCAAAAACATTCCTTTTAGCCAGTGAATTTAATTCAGATTGTATAGTATCTTTCCATTTTGGCCAATCATTTCTATGCCGACATTCATTAACCGACCTTGGCTCATGATCCTCGTCATCTATCATAATATCAAGTGCTACATTATATGCAAAAGTACTATCAACAATTATTTCTCTTTGGTTCCAACCTTTTCTTGTAGTGACAAAGTTTATCGAATTTTCTATAACTTCATTCTCTTCAGGAGTTGGCTCTTTGAGAGCTGGTTCTTCAGGAGCGACCTCTTCAGGAGGTTGAATTTTGTTACTAATTATTGATCCATTTGATCATCTTTTCTTTCGAGGATTTTTATCTTTGGAACCAAGACGCGTCTTCCACGCTTCAGGCGTGCTTTGAATTCATTCGCACTTGTGATTTGTCCTTCAAGGACATTTATTTTAATCGGAGCATTTTCAGTAAGAATATATGATTTGGTGACTCTTCTGGAGTCACTAAATGCATCCAGCAATTGATTTGCAATATTTTGCAAATGTACGATCCTTTGAACTTCTAGTTCACATTCTTTTGTACGAGAATCCAGGAAATCTAATGAGATTTTCCAAATGATTTCCTTTTTCGGGATTTCCTTTTTCGGTTGATCTGTTCCTCCCCCTAATGTCGGGAAATGTGATTCATCAAAATGATAATCTGCAAATCTTGCAATAAATAAATCACCTGTCAATGACTCAATATATGTAACGATAGAAGGTGAGTCATACCCAACATATATTCCCAACCGTCTTTGGGGGCTCAATTTACGACGTTGGGACGGTGCAATATGAACATAAACCTCACATCCAAATATTCGTAAATGAGAAATATTGCGCTCAAAACCAAATACTAATTGTAGGGGGGAAAATTATGATAACTAGTCGGCCTGATTCTCACAAGTGTTACTGCATGTAATATAGCATGTCCCCAAGCAGATAAGGGAAGCTTAGACCTCATCAACAATGATCTAGCAATTAATTGTAGCCTTTTAATAAATGATTCGGCTAGACCATTTTGTGTGTGAATATAGGCTACAGGATGTTCAATAGTTATCCCAATGGACATGCAGTACTCGTCAAAAACATATGAGAAATATTCACCAGCATTATCTAAACGAATCCTTTTAATAGGATAATCAGGAAACTGTGCTCGTAATTTAATTATCTGAGCAAGCAATCTCGCAATCGCTATGTTGCGAGTAGATAACAAACATACATGTGACCATCTAGTTGATGCATCAACTAGCACCATAAAATATCGAAATGGTCCACATGGTAGATCTACAGGTCCATATATATCACCATGAATTCGTTCTAGAAATATTGAAAATTTAGTCCCAACTTTAGCTAGTGATGGTCTAACAATTAATTTTCCTTGAGAACAGGCAACACAGGAGAATTCATTTGATTTCAATACTTTTTGATTTTTCAATGAATGATCATGCGAATTCTCAATTATTCGTCTCATCATAATAGGTCCAAGATGTCCAAGATGATCATGCCAAATCATAAAATCATTGGGATGAGTAGACTTCTGGTCTGCTAGGTGATGAATTTCAATAGCACTTATTTGTGCATAATACAAGCCAGAAGAAAGAGAAGGCAATTTTTCTTATACACATTTTTTCCCAGAAATGGTATTTGTAATTAATAAAAATTCACCATTTGTCTTATTCATTGTCTCGATGTGATATCCATTATTACGGATATCTTTAGAACTCAATAAGTTTCTCCGAGACTTGGGAGAGAGTAGTGCATTATTTACGACAATTCTAGTTCCTTCAGGGAGAAATAAAGTGGTTCTTCCGGAACTCTCAATTAATTTTGCACTACCACAGATGGTATTAATATTTGTCTCTCCCATTGTTAAAAAAGAAAAATAATTTTTATTTTTCAATATGGTGTGCGTAGAAGCACTATCAACAAGACAATTATTATCATCACCATTATTTGATCCCAAATATTTGGCATTCATTTCTTCTTCAGGAAGAAAAATTCAAACAAAAATAAACATTAATAAAGATGCAAAAATAAATATTAAATGAAAAGAAAATTACATGAAATATATAAAGCATTATAAAAATATCTAAACAATCATGAAATATTTGTTGACATTTTCAGGATGTTCAAAGAAATCAGCTACATCGAGGTGTGTCATATCAACATTATCAGCATCATCATAATCATTATTTTGATCAATGAAATTTGTCTCAACACCTTTGCCTTTCTTTTTCAATGATGCTTGATAGAGGTTAACAAGATGCTCAGCCGTACGATAGGTACGGGGCCAGTGACCTTCCATACCACACCGATAGCATTTTTCTTCATAAACTTTCTTTTTTCCATTTTTCGGATCATAGTTATTTTCCCTGTTTTGGGAAATATTTTGTTGCTTGCCACGGCTATAATTTTCACGAGGCACAAATCTACTACGATCACGTCCATGGTCACGGCTACGTCCACGGCCACCTCTACGGCCACGTCCACGACCTCGACCAGAATTTTGAAATTGAGTCCCATTCGCTCCAGGGAATGGACTTACACCAGTTGGTCGGGACTCATGATTTTTCAGCAATAATTCATTATTTTGTTCAACCAACAAAAGACATGCAATAAGTTCAGAATATTTCTTAAATCCTTTCTCTCTATATTATTGCTGCAGGAGCATATTAGAGACCTGAAAAGTAGAGAATGTTTTCTCTAACATTTCTTCATCAGTGATTTTTTCACCACACAATGATAATTGAGAAATAATTCTAAACATGGCTGAATTATATTCGTTGACAGATTTGAAATCTTTTAGTCGTAAGTGAAGCCAATCATATCTAGCTTTTGGAAGCACGACCAACTTCAGGTGGTCGAATTTTTCTTTCAAATCTTGCCAAAGGACAAGAGAATCTTTGACAGTAAGATACTCTACTTTTAATCCTTCATCTAAATGACGACGAAGGAAAATCATGGCCTTAGCACGGTCTTGGTTTGAGGCATCATTCTCATCAACAATAGTATTACCAAGACCCATTGCCTCAAAATGAATTTCAACTTCTAAAGTCCACGATAAATAATTTTTTCCAGAAATATCAAGAGGTATGAACTCTTATTTTGTGAGATTAGTCATAAGACTATGCAATAGATTCATACGAAAGAATTTTACTTTGATAAGTAATCAAAAGTTGTTCGAGCAGAACCTTGACACGTCTCGTGCTTTACTTTTGCTTCGCATCTTTTTCCTTCGCTCAAAGTAGTGACTCATGCTTTTCCTTAGCTCAAGATAGAGGCTCATGCTGATAACGTGTTGTGAAACTAATAAAATAAACTCCCAAAAGTAGGGATTGAAATAGTAGAGTGAGAGGAAGAGATAGAATTATTATATTTTACTGATGAAAGTACTTCCAGGTTTCAAGGTTACAAATAAAGTAGAATTCACCCTTATAAATAGGTGATCCAAGATAAAAAGGTACATGAACCCTATTAAGTACTAATACATGAATTTAGTACTTCAAGTACATCCATAAAAGGCTTCATCCAATATACCAATGAATCTAGGGAAAATACATGTGTCTATGATCTTGAAAATACAAACGGACATCCACATCTTGTAATCCTTCTTGAGAATATCAACGGACAACCACATCTTGAGAATATCAACGGACATCCACATCTTATCATTATATCATAACAATATTGTATAATGAGAGGATTATATGGTACAATAGGGGATAAATAATAAGTTACCCAAAATATAAGGAGAAATAGAGTTTTTGTCCATCATATTTAATCTATCTGCCAAATTGGACACTAAAGTTTTGGCTAAAAAAATTTAGTCTCCAAAGTTTCCAATTTTAGACAAACTTAGGAGAATTAACAAAATTCACAATAGGTAATGGCCAAGATGAAATTTTTCATTAGTCAAATGTTTTGACTATAAATTTTTAGTCCATAATGTTTGAGAGTTAGATTGCAATGGTTCGTTAGATTTCAAGTAGTATAATGGTTTTAAGATGAAATGAAATTTGAATTGAATTAAATGTAGGACAAATGTATCGCTAATCCCCTGTATACTTTCATAAAAGAATTTTATATAGGCACATGACACCATCATTTAGCTTAAAGAAAATCTTGTTGTTAAATAATTAGTAGCAATTAGATAACAGTAAATGGAAAAATAAAAATGAGTTGTTGAAGAATGGGAAAATTCAGCTTTCATATAAGTTTATTATAAATAGCACTACACAAAATCTTGCATGAGTTGTAGATGTAGGCTTCAAAATAGTTAGGAATTGGGATTACGAAAACTAGTGAAGGTAAGTACTAATCAATATGAAGTTTTAGTAATTTTTTAGAAAACTTCTTTTTGTTTTTTCTTGTTTTCCTTACCTAGTGAAGGTAAGCACTAATCCAATGATTTAATACTAAATTTTTAAAGTATTTATTTTAATATTCATTTACCTTGATGATTATTCAATAATTCAAATAATTTCAAACTCAATTAATAACCTATTAAAATGCAAAAATAAAAGGATAACACCGAGCAACTGTCTATGCGGTGACTAGTGCACGGAGGAGCCTGTAGTTTTTGGTACGATAATTGGTCGGGGAGTGGAGCTCTGTCCCTAAAAACTCCTGTTATTCTGCATCTATCTTTTAGGGTTTTCAGCACAAATGGACATTGGGACTCACAGTTGTTGTCTCAAGTGTTTACACCGGATGTCACTATCTCGATTTTGTAGCAGTCGATTCTTGATGGTGTATATCCGGAAGAACTTGTTTGGATGCCAACGACAATTGGAGAATTTTCCTTATCATCTGCATGCTTTTCAAGAGGTGAAGCAAGCTCGCAATTCTTCTCTGGTTTTTTCCCATATTTGGCATTGCCGAATCCCATTAAAAATTTCCTTTTTTATGCTTCGCCTGTTGTTGGGGAGGCTGCCTGTTGATGATGTCCTAAGAACGTTTGGTTTCCAATTACCTTCAAAATGTTTTTGTTGCGCATGACATACGGCAGAATCTATTGAGCACGTGTTTTCTATTGACCAAATAGCAGTGGAGGTGTGGAATTACTTGGAAATACGTGTGGATTTTCGCTGTTAACTTCTAATTTCAGAGCTCGGCTAGTTGCTTGGTGGCTATCCTCAAATAAGACTGATACAAGGCGGTTTGTTTCAGTTGTTCTCCCAAGTTTTATATGTTGGAACATTTGGAAGGCGAGACATAAGGCATTTTTTGATGATGTCGAGGTGCGTAGTGATAATGTCTGCCAAGGCATTTTCAAGGAAATAAAGATGGCTTTCGAGATTCAGCTCAAGCAATCTGTTGAGGTGCAGACATTTCACCAATTCTATGAGTTAATTTCTCCTCCATCAATACAATTTGGTTGTAAGTTAGTTCGATGGAAGGCAGATGATGTTTTAAGTTTGACACTAAATATTCATGGATGTCCTGAGGGAAATCCAGGAGTGAGTGAGGGAGGAGAGATTTTACGAGATGCTAATGGGCGCCTTTTAGTGGCCTTTTCTGCTTTCCTGGGGAATAGTTCTAGTTTACGTGTGGAAACATTGGCAAAATTGATTGGCTTTCGTCTCTGTTGTCAAAAGGGGTATAGCCAGGTTAGAGTATTCTACGGCGGTGCTTTTGTCCTTGGCACATTCGCAGGGAGGTTAAGCAAATATGGCAATTGGTTGCGGATTCTGCTAGGTTCTCTCACTGTTTCAGGGAAATCAACAAAATTGTTGACATATTATCTAATGTGGGTGTTAATCATCCCCAAGAACACATCAGGGTTTATGATCAGTTATCCACACTTCCACAACTAGCTTGGGGGAAAGTCCGATTGGAGAGACTAGGATTGCCATCTGCTAGAAGGGTTAAAGTTTGATGTACTATGTGAGATAGAGTTTGAGGTAAGGTCTAGTCCCCCTCGTGTAACCTTGTGTTCCATGAATAAATCTTGGAGTGGCGTCCGTCCCCGTGCACGGGATTAACCAAAAAAAAAAAAAAGGATCAACGTAATTTTGATCAGTATATATTCCTTCTATTTCAAAGGGATATTTAATTAAGTTGTTTAATTATCACTACAAATAAGAAATAGTAGAACTCTTTGTCACTTAATCACTAATAGTACAAAACAATAATTAGAGGTATTATATCAAATTTGAGTCCAACTATGCAAAAAAGAAGAAGTACATGCAAAGTTAGTTGCATGAACACATGAAATAAAAAATGAAAATGAAGAAAAAATGAGTTTAATTAGCTTTTGTATATTGTTTATTGATATAACTCCTATTACCCATTGAAAATAATATCGTTCTACTTTGCATTTCTGTTTTTATTTTAAATCCTCAATATCACATCTTAAAATTTAAAGGACTAGAATGATTCAAACTTCAACAAATAGGACACAAAATGCAAAATCAAAATTGTTGCTAACGGCAATTTGATTTTAACAGTTAATCATTGTTGGATTTTTGTCAATTATCCTAAATGTGTCTAAAATCAAAAGCTTAAGAGACCATATTTATTTTGGTTGAAACATTAGGCACTAATTTGACAAACATGCAAAACATTGAGAGGACTCCCTAAAATAAAAATAAAAAATTACTTACCCTCAAACCTCAGCAATCAGTCTACCAAGATCCTATAACTATATTCAATTGAAAAAATCGACTTGCTAAACTCAAATTAATGCTAAATTAGATATTATGATTTGAGCTCAAGGCTTAATTATACTAGATTATGAATTGAGCTCCATTATAACTATACTCAAATATGAGTTGAGCTCAGCTTAATTCGAGATAAAGATGGACTTGTATACTCAAAGTAATGCTTGGGACTAGAACTGAAAAGATACCATAACAACATAAAACCGTTAGGGAATTTTCTATGGTCTAAGCAGTATTTAACCTAGCTTTCAGTTTGAGGGAGAGATGTCTTGCGTGGTTAAAGAGAGAGGGAGCGTAAGTGAGAGGCTTCAGATTCGAGCCTCCCACTTACACATAAAAAAAAGATTTAAAAAAACCTAGCTTTCGATTTACGTAACACTCCACCTACAATTTTCCTTCGTACTAATAATAAATTAATGAATTGTGCCCAATCCTGAGTTGAAGATTAAGGTTGGCGTGTTGTGGTCAACATAATGCTTGAGCCAATAAGTTAAAAGATTTAACAACAAAATGGCTTTACCCACGAGTTTCTATTAAGTAATCACTACTATTCCACGAATACTTACAATTATACAACAAATTTCAGCTCCAAGATACTTTTTGAGGTCAAAAAAAGTGTGCTACTTTTCACAGAGGGATTGTGCTTTATACTTCTGGGATGTTGCTGCAGTATGTTTAGTAATCAAAGAAGAGGTGTGGAAAGTAAAACATATGGCAAAGAAGCAGGCACGTGGAAAGATAAAGAATATGTCAAAGAAACTGACATGTACGGATCAAGAAGGGTTATTTTTACAAAAGTAAGTGGTGACCTATAACCGGGATTTGGAAATGTTGCGTACTGCAGAAGCTAAAAGTGTGTTGGGATGTCACGGAATTAACATAAATATAAAGGGCTTAAGAATAAAACATTTGTGAAGAAGCGTAAGCAGTACTAATTACTAAACAAAGCCATCCTGGGGCCACCAATTATGGGCATTACATCAACAAAATACTATCTATTTATTGGCATTTTACTCTGAATCATTATATTTATGTAAAATACATAAATATTTTGGATAGCACGGATATTCACACTAGCTATCCTTGTACTAAGTTTTATGAGCATTTTACTCTGAATCATTACATTTTGGATACTACTTTGATTAGAATTTAGTTTAAAGACATTCACTGGAGTTTGGACGCATCCAAAGAGCACCGATCGATGTATGTTCAAGCGTAAATTGAAATAAATATGCAACTTAAATTTTTTAAAAATAAATTACTACTGCATATCAGAAATTTACTTTTTGGAGAGTAGGTTTAGTTCATACTATTTTTCATAGTATTTTAAAATATATAAGTACAACAAATTTTAAATTATACCTATAATAATGTATTATACGAGTATATTATGAGTACTTACTAACTAAGGTACTAAGTTTTAATCATTGATAAAACATCTTATCGTTATTTCAAATAAACTTCCTAATATTAGTTTGAAATAAGTTTTAAAGTAAAATAGTACATGCGTCCCATAAATCAATAAATATTGATTATTAATCAAATTTGCTATGTTATCAGTAATAATTACTATTTATGTATAAAAACTTACTATTACTTGAATTAAACTTACTAAGGTATATTATGAGTGCTTACTAACTAAGGTACTAAGTTTTAATCATTAATAAAAACATCTTATCATTATTTCAAATAAGCTTTCTAATACTACTTTGAGATAAGGTTTTAATGTAAAAATTGTACATGCATTCCAAAAAATGGTAAATTTTGATCCTTAATCATTTTTATTGTCATGTTATTAGTAAGAATTACTATTGATGTATAAAAACTTACTGTTATTTGAACTAAACTTACTATTTTAAAAGTAAGTTTGGGATATCAAGTAGTAATCTATTTATTTAAAAATTAAGTTTAATATTTATTCCAATTTACCTTTTGAGGTATAAAAGTTACTAATCTATTACACTTAACTTACTATTTTAGATAGGAAACTTACTTCCATAATTTTAGGTGTTATTTTATTTAGGCGAATATGTCCAACAATAAATCAAATGATCGCTAAAAGTGTAACAACGTGTTATATCAGGTAAAAACTATTGCGCTATCATAACTATCGCTTAGTATCTATATCTAAATGTATTGCTGAGGGGGTTTTGGATAAGGAGCTTTCAAAATTATCAAAAGTCTGAATGCTATTTTAATAGAATTTTACATTTTTTAATTAAAAAATATTTATCTCTTAACTAATCATGTAACCGGCCCTACAAATCCTATAATCATACTTATATTTTTTCCATATTTCCCTTATGTTTTTTCCACTACCCCATAAAATTCAAACTCCTAAACTTTAACTAACGGATAATAACCACCCCTGTAAAATGATATCTGCAAATTCCAATTCACATCTCACATTTATTACTGACACTTACCATATCACTTAGAGTAATAACTAACCGTTAATTTAAGAAATTCGCAACTACGAAAGTCAAATATCCAAAATTTAGGAGCCTGTTTAAATTACAATTTTCACAATTCAACGTATCTTATTGTCATAATATATTTTATTCTCACAATCATTCACAAATTATAAAGGCATTAAAAATAAATAATTTTTTTAAAAAAAATTAATTCAAAGGTAGTTAATTCACACACACACAGATATATACATACATATATATATATATTCTCATAATGCATATATATATATAAGATTATCAAATCGAATGCATAATATTGGTAAGTATTTCATTTTAAAATAAAAAAACATGAAATTACATTTATTTCTATCCATATATCATTCATTTTCTAATGTAAATTATTATTATTATTTTAAGATCCATCTTTTGCAAAAACACAATTCTTGAATGATTTACAGTTTTTGTCATATTTTGAACTATTGTTAGACAAATCTTAAATTTGAATTATGTTGGTATAATTTTTTTAACTTTTTTCAAATTAAAATGGTATAATTTTTTAATTTATTTTAATAATGTAAGTACCGTGCGTAGCACGGATATTCACACTAGTTGTCCTTGTATGATCAAGCCTGAGAGTTTGAGCATGTTTTGGTTGAATGTTATAATTCAAAATTTGGGGTTTGGAGGGAATAGATTATATCCATTGTAATCAAAACTCAAACAAAAGTGGGGATAAGCCTGGTTGTCACAACGAACCATATAAAGTGGATTTTTTTATTTATTTGCAGAATGCTACCTTATTTTTTCATGTATCAGAATGGATTGATTACAAGTTGCATTTGCTTGCCTTTTGCTAGAATTTTGGCTAATTAACAAATTATACTAATTGTAGAATAGTAAGTTTGTAATCATTTTCAATTTTTGAAAAATTTGAAAGTTTGGATAACAATAACAACAAATCTTCCTAGTTACATGTAGAATATCACTTGTTTCTATATCACAATTTTTATAACTTAAAACCTATGAATATAATAAGATAAAATTATTATTTTATAATACGATAAAATTTTATTATTTTCTAAGGTTATGTGAAAGGTCAAAATATTTTTCACAAAATATTTTAAAATATATAAGTACAAAAGAATATTAAATTATACATATAATCATGCATTATACAAGTATGTTACAAGTACTTACTAACTAATGTACTAAATTTTAATCATTTATAGAATATTTTTATTGTTATTTCAAATAAGCTTCATAGTATTCATTCGGTATAAGCCATAAAGGATTGAGTAATTTGAGTCAGTTGCTTCTGTGTTAATTTTGACTGTGGTTAACAAACTCAATGATTTAGTCCGTCTAACTTAGGTTAATGGGAAAATGGGTCACAGTTGGCTGGAATAAAATAGTAATAAACCCGTTTTTCAATAAAAAAATAAACTCTTTATGACTTTTCTCTATTATAAGAACAGAGTACCCATTTTCTTAAAAAAAATTATTTATCAGATAAAATAAAAATAAACCCATTTTTCAATAAAATCCTAACTCTTTATGCCTTTCCTCTATTATAAGAACCGTGTACCCATTTTGCCATAAACAAATTTATTTATCGGATAAAAAAAATTTTATTTATCGAAAAAATAAAAATGAACCCATTTCTCAATAAAACATCAGCTCTTTATGGATTCCCTCCCTTATAAGAAAAGAGTATCCATTTTGCCATAAACAAATTTGTTTATCGAATAAAATAAAAATAAACTCTTTTTTCAATAAAAAACCAGTTCTTTATGAATTTCCTCCATTATAAGAATATAGTACCCATTTTTCTAAAAAAAAATATTATTTATCGAATAAAATAAAAATGAACCCGTTTTTCAATAAAACACAAGCTCTTTATAGTTTTCATCTATTATAAGAACAGACTACCCATTTTTTCATAAATAAATTTATTTATCGGATGAAAAAATAAATATATTTTTCAATAAAACACCAGTTTTTTATAGTTTTCCTCCCTTCACTACAACAAAAAAGGGTATTAGCGACAACAACTTTAGGAAGAAGTAGAAAGCTTGACGCTCTTAAGAGGCTTATAGCAAGGAAAAGGGCAATACCTCACCAAAAATTGGAGCCATCATATACTCTGCGAGGGCGGCAAGGACTTTTCTCGCTTAAAATTCTCGCCAAAAGGAGAGCGGGAAAGCATCCCTCCAAATACTGATTCTAGTGGGCCAAAGTTTCTATGTTATTGGTGAGAAATCATGGGTGTTTTTTTGTGAAAATTTCAAAATTTTACTCCCTTTCAATTTTTAGCAGAGCCGCGCATTGAAAATTTTTTAAGCATTCTCGGCACAGCACTTGTCAAGCCTAGCACCACATGAATTTCAAGCCTTCCACACTTGCAAGGCTACTTTCCCAAATATTGTTCTCAGATCAGAGCGCTCGAAAGTTCAATTGCAACCTCCCTGCACCTTTCTCCTTCTATCTCTCTTTCCCTCTCTATCAATTTTCAGTTTCCCATAGACATATGGTTCCCCTCTTCCTCTCTAGCATCCAGATCTGAATTTATACAATCATGGACACACTTTAAAGACCCTTCCGATGCAATGGCAGACTTCAAGGAAAAGCGATGGTGTAGGTTTTTTAATATGTTATTTTAGAAAATGGGTCCGTGATCCCGATTTTGTTAGGAATTGTTGGGGTATGTAGATTGTTAATTTTGATTGCCAAGCTTTCATTTGAGCGATCAGCTTCTAAAAGGTCAGAGAGGCTGTTGAGTCTTGTATTTGGGGTTCTTGGGTTTTTCTGGGGCCTCGCGATTGTTTTGGAGATGGTTCCCGGTTGGGGTCTTGATTTTGATTTTGAATCGTTGGACGGATTTGGGAAGTTCTTTATTGCTGTTCTAATGGGCTGCATTGTGGGTCTCTTTTACATCCCAGCTACGAGGAATGCTCGTGCCTTTTGGCTTGGAACTGATCAGATTCGTTCTAATTTGTCCATAATTTCCTGTGGATGGTTTGGAAGAATGCTTCTTTATGGCAATTACTTGTTAGTTGTATTCACTTCCACGCTTTGGGTTGTCCCGTTTATTGAACTCCTCGTATGCGATAAATCTGATGGAATCAAAGGGCTTCATTCCAATGGTAGGAACAGATATACTGAGGAGTTGATAGGTAGATTGGGCATGTTGCGATCAGATTTCTACAAGTTCAGGGTTTGGTGCATGTTCAGTTCTGGTATTTTGCAAATTTTGTCTTTGCGGCCAAATGTGCAGATGTTTTTAAATGAAGCGGTACTGTGTTGGTACCAGAGATTGCATGCCAGTAAGGTCCCTGACTTGGATTATAGCAGGGCAAAAGTTTTCTTGCACAACCATTACATGTTTCTTGTAGTTCTGCAGTTCTTTGCGCCTGCCGCGATTGCACTTCTCCTTCTTGGATTATCCCATATTGATGTTAACTTGCTGGCAGATTTCAAGTTGCCATGTAATCTACTGCCTTGCTCTGCTTTGGTCAAAGAAATGGCCTTGTTTCTGGCTTGGTGGATAACTTTTGTTTGGGCTATATTTACGTCAGTGAGCCTTACTCTTTATAGGCGTGGTTTCCTGTTCGTTTCTTGACAATCCCTGCTCTTCATTGGTGTGCTTTGTGTCTGTTCCTTCAGGACAGAGTTGATTGTTTTCTGGTTTCATATGCAGCCATGTGATTGGTCGACTAAGGAGAGTTTGTAGCAACAATTGTTATATGAAAACCATGGCCCTCTCATTCTGCGTTGACTAGTTACAATTTTCCAATGAGCATTAACATTTCTAACAGGTTTTATTCATAATCTTACTTATTTTTAGATTGAGGACAGCTTTGTAGAAACATGTATTGTATTAAAACCATGGCCTTATCATTCTGCATTGATGAGTTGCAATTTTCTGGCAAGCTGTAACATTTTTCACAGGTTTTATTTGCAACATTCTTCATAATGCCAGTTTGTATTTTATTTCACTCCGCTTGGGTAATTCAATGAGGCAAGACATCTTTGACAATGCATAATTTTCTTAAATAATTTAGGATTGAAAATTTGCTTGCTTCTGATATTCTTCTTCATGTTAATGTTCAAGTGATAACTAATTATGGTTGATTTGGGGTTATGATCTCGGCATTGTGAGGGTAAATTTTTTATAGTCCTACTATGGTAATGCTTTAGCAAGCTAGAGGTTCTTGAATCTGATCCTTATCTGACTTACAGTAATATATTTACGTAATGTTTGTTAATGGCAACATGGGCTTAGAAGTAGGTTTTTCAACTGTTTTAGCTTTAAGAAGTTGACCGGTGAGTGGAAGAAACAATTATTCTTAGCTGTGTTGAAGTCATTAAGGGGAAATGTAGAGTGTTGGCCTTTGAATAATGTACCATTACAGGTTAAAGTACCTCTTTTTTTTTCTCTTCTTCTGGTTATTTTCATCTCTGTTTTGTCAATTGCCTTTTTCTTGCATTTTTGGTCAATTTAACAATCGCAAGAAAAACTCTATTTGACAATATATTGGTATCTCTTCAGGTGAAATCTGGAACTCTATTTGACAATGTATTGGTATCTGATGATCTTGAATATGCTAAGAAGTTGGCTGAAGAGACATGGGGCAAGCATAAGGATGTATGTGGAATTTTTTTTCCCCAAGTGATGCACAAAAAATAAAAAGGTTTAAATTACTTTCGTCTGCTTGTTGACACATGAAAATGTTCATGTTGTAGGCTGAAAAAGTTGCTTTTGATGAGGCAGAAAAGAAGAGAGAGGAGGAGGTGCTTTTCATTAATTCTCCTCTGTTGCATGATGTCTTGAGTACATTTGAATTCCATTTCTGTATAGTTTGGACTTTGGACTTCCTTTATACTGCATTATTTGAACAGTGATCATTTGATTATGAAGAGACAACTTATATCTCAAACTCCTGTTTGATTTTGTTTCAGGAAGCAAAGGATGACCCAGTCGATTCTGATGTAAGTTCCTGACTAAAATATTGTTCTCAAAAGAGACTCTTTTTGCTCCAGATTTTATCTGTGATATGTTCTTATTACATGCACTTTCTTAATGGAAAAAACTTGTTCTTTTAGGCTGAGGAAGGCGATGATGATGATGCTGCTGATGAAGCAGATAGTGATGATGCAGACGCCAAATCAGAAACAAAGGAAGATGTTACTGCCGCAGCTGAGGAAAATGTTAAAGTAAGGGCTTTGTCTGATCCTTCAGTGCTGAGTTAACCATGATGATTTGTTATCAGAAATTTCAATTGTTTTAACTCTCTTACTTCCACCCTTTTGCAGGACGAGCTGTAGGAAAATACGTGCGAGTGCTGTGGTTGGCCCAACATGCTGCTGCGAAGAAGAGCTTTGTTGGCAATTGAGCTCTCGACATTTTTCATTTTTCTTTTGGCTTTTAGCTGTAGAATTGCTGTTTAGGGAAAAAAGATATTGGCTTTTGGCTTTTGGCTTTTGGCTTTGAGTATCTTTGTGCTTTATACCGTTGAAAAATGGTTGAAAAAAAAAGTAGCAACTACAGTCACAAAGCTGCTTTTGGCAACTTTCTTGTAAGAAAATCATTTAGTTGCATTTGATCGTCTTTGGTAAGGGGTCGATGGTTTCTAATTAAAGAAGTTACTTGTTTATGACAAAATGGGCACTCTTTTCTTATAATGGAAAAAAGTCATAAAGAGTTGGTGTTTTATTGAAAATGAGTTTATTTTTATTTTATCCGATAAACAAATTCCTTTTTACTTTCAAAATGGGTACTCTGTTCTTATGATGGAGGAAAGTCATAAAGACCTGGTGTTTTATTGAAAAAATGAATTTATTTTTATTTTATTTGATAAATAAATTTGTCTATGGAAAAATGGGTGCTCTGTTCTTAAAATGGAGGAAAGTCATAAAGAGCCAGTCTTTTATTGAAAAACGGGTTTATTTTTATTTTATCCGATAAATAAATTTATTTATGGAAAAATGGGTACTCTGTTCTTATAATGGAGGAAAGTCATAAAGAGCTGGTCTTTTATTAAAAAATAGATTTATTTTTATTTTATCTGATAAATAAATTTATTTATGAGAAAATGGGTACTCTGTTCTTATAATGGAGGAAAATCATAAAGAGTTGGTCATTTATTAGAAAATAAATTTATTTTTATTTTATTTGATAAATAAATTTAATTATAAAAAAATATGTACCATGTTCTAATAATGGAGGAAAATCATAAAGAGCTGGTCTTTTATGGGAAAGTGATACTTTACACAAAGTGACCGCAATTTGGTTTATGAAATAATCCCAAATAAAAATTTAGAATGAATTTATTTGTTTTGAAAATTGTATAACGGTCGTTAAAACTCCAGAGATTGGCAAAAAAATTTTGGGGCTGCATAAAGGCAGAGCGAAGAAGGAAAAGAATTGAGCTTTTTGTCCGTTACAATTGTTCCATTAAAAATGGCTCTATTCGATTTTACCCATTTTTTGTTGGGTAAAATCGTTGGTTCTAACGATCAATTCTTCATTTCCCGTCAATTGTCCTTAATTGGCCAAAATTACGAAACTTTGAGGATGCTATATGTTTGGGGTGAAACTTTGAGGATGAAAAGTGCATTTTTTCCTATAAAATATTTAATCAAATGTTATTTCTTGTCTTAATTTTTGTTATGACTATATTACATATTTATTAAATAGACATACCTTTATAATTAAAGTTAATATTTGATATTTTAGGATGCCATATATTTAAATAGATGAAAATTATTTTGAATATAACATATTAAAATAATTTTATTTGTCAATCATTTTGGCCCCCCCTCCAAGGAAAAAATCTTGATTTCGTCACTGCTTAGGAAGAAATTGGGGTCTATTGCTAATAAAAGATTGTGAAAATTTACCTTTATATCCTAATTATTTGAAAAAATCTAATGAACAAATTTTGCAAAAAAAAAAATCCTTGTTTCTTACCAACAAATTAAGTAACTAATAAAATCACCTGTAATGTTGTTTTAACATATTTAATTTATGTTAAATACAAATTTTACCAGTTTCTCTTTCGTAAAAATATAAGTATAACACATTTTCAATTTTAGTTACAAACATTTATTTATTTTACATAAATGTAGTGATTCAGAATAAAATGCCCATAAATAGCTAGTATTTTGTTAATTTAATGCAAAAAATCCATAAAGAGCTGGTATGTTATGGGCGCAATCTTTTTTACTTTCACATATTTAAATTTTGTTAAATACAAAATCTACCAGTTTTCCTTTAGTAAAAATATAAGTATAATACTTTTTCAATTTTAGTTACAAACATTTATGTATTTTATATAAATATAATGATTCAGAGTAAAATACCCATAAATAGTTAGTATTTTGTTGATGTAATGCAAAAAATTCATAAAGAGCTGGTATGTTATGGGCAAAAACTTTTTTACTTTCACATATTTAAAAATTGTTAAATACAAAATTTACTAGTTTCCTTTTTGTAAAAATATTAGTGTAACACTTTTTCAATTTTAGTTACAAACATTTATGTATTTTATATAAATATAATGATTCAGAGTAAAATACCCATAAATAGTTAGTATTTTGTTGATGTAATGCAAAAAACTCATAAAGAGCTGGTATGTTATGGGCAAAAACGTTTTTACTTTCACATATTTAAAAATTGTTAAATACAAAATTTACTAGTTTTCTTTTTGTAAAAATATTAGTGTAACACTTTTTCAATTTTAGTTACAAACATTTTTGTATTTTACATAAATATAATGATTCAGAGTAAAATGTCCATAAATAGCTAGTATTTTGTTGATATAATGCAAAAAAAATTATAAAGAGCAAGTATGTTATGGGCAATTTATTTTTTACTTTCAAAATCAGTTTATGCTAAATACAGGACAATCAGTTTACCTTTCACAAAAATATTAGTGTAACTGTTTTTCAATTTTAGTTATAAACATTTATTTATTTTACATAATGGTAATTATTCAGAGTAAAATGCTCATAAATAGATAGTATTTTGTTGATGTAATACCCATAATCGGGAGAATCAATTGGAATCCACTATTCCTCAGTCTTGGACGCTTTATGTAAAGTAGAGATATTTGTATTCAATTAAATATGAAACAGGCAACAATCTGTCTTCCCATGAACCCAGTTTCCACAAATGTTAATATTTTACTAATATAACAATTAAAATCAATTTCAATAATTCAAATTTAGTAGGTTAGATAAAAGTTGTTAGAAAAGTGAGAAACCAAAAGAAAAATAACTCGAATTTATTAAAAGTCCAAAAAGAATTTAGTACTTCAGCTCTAGAAATCCTCCAAATGACTATATATTAGAACAGCGATAATCAAAATAGATTACATAATTAAAAAACTTAATATTTCAAACATTTATTTTCTTAAGTTTCACTTTTTAAAGGCTCTCAACTCGTTATTCACTAATGTCCATATGTTGTTTCAAAACCAAGCACGTCTGTGTTTAGTATTGCTTACGCTTCCTCTTCGGTGTTTTATTTCTAGACCCATTATATATATGTTAATTCCGTGACACCCCAATACATTTTCAGCTTCTGCCATACGCAACATTTCCAAACCGGCCCGTGCCTGTTATAGGTCACCACTTGCTTTTGTAAACATATTCCTTTCATCATCCGTACATATCAGTTTCTGTGCCATATTCTTTACCTTTCCACGTGCCTGCTTCTTTGCCATATTTTTTACCTTTACACACCTGTCTTTGGATTAGATGAATACACTACAGAATTTATCTATACTTCTGTGCGTCAAATCACTTAAGTTACTTGCAATTGCATTTTCGGGAAGAACAAAATGAACTTTGTGCCAAATTCAAGTCAACGATCATTTTCATCAATAAATTGTATGGTAGTGGGGACGAGTAGCAGAGGACAACATGCTAAATTGAAAACGACATTTTTTCTTACTCCCTTTTTCTGTTAAAATTTTCCTTTCCCACTTCCATTTCCTACACCCTTTTCATATTTTTCCAGATTTTGTTTCCGTTTCCATTTCAAGAAAGACGAAATGGAATTGAGTTTGTGTTTTGCTCTCCAAGAGTAACAGTCAAAGATGGCATGCCGAATTATTCATCCACAGAATAAAAGCAATAGTCTTCACCGCCCACCACTGTAAATGCAAGGACTCCTTTCATTTTCTTTTTCTCTTTGAATTCTGCTATGCCACTTCTTCGTCCAATTTCAAGTAGTATTTGTGTAATAAGAAATTTTATTTACTTTATCTAATTGATTAATCTTCATTGGAACTTTATTTATGTAACAAGAGAATATTATATTTGAGCAAGATTGTGAAGTGCTAGTTAGCAAATTAGTTATGCTTAAGAAAGCGGCTTATTTCACTGACTTTTTTAAAAATTTGTTAAGACAATAAACTATATATTCTTGTGAATTTGGTATTCTTCCAAATTTGGTTTAAACTTTTCTTTTCTTCTCTTTTTTATTTTTGGTGGATAAAGAAGTTTTGTCAACTCTAAATTGTTAGATTCATGAGTAAAGGGTCATGTCCCATATTAATCCAAGTGATGGAAAAAGAGCGGTTAATATGTGAGTAAGAGCTCAAGACCTAATGGCTTAAGTTTTTGGGTCAGAGTTGGGTTCCTGACTTACATATTGAACTTTTTGGTGGACTCTCTCGAGATATTTTCCCCTAACAAATTGGTATCAGAGCTTCAGGTTGCAAGACTGGGCTACTCAGGGACAAGTAGATTCTTCTCGAAGTTGAATTGGTGAAAATTCTCTTTTTGGTGGTGGACCAAAGTGCCAAGGAGTTTGGTTAGTGTTAGGTGCGCCATGGGTTTGGCAGGGGGTTCGGTTAGTGTTAGACCAAGGAGCTAAGGGTTAGCAGGGGTCCTGATTGGGAGAAGAGGTGATATTGGTCATAAAAGTGGGTTTGCATTGAGTATTAAAGTGGGCTCGAAGAAGGGCTTGTACATTTGGATTAATGTGGGGTTTACTCATGAAAGGGGAGATTTGTTAGGTTCATGAGTAAAGGACCATGTCCCACATTAGTCCAAGAGACGAAGAAAGAGCGATTAATATGTAAGTAAGAACTCAAGACCTATTGACTTAAATTTTTGGATAAGAGTTGAGTTCCTAACTTACATATTGAGCTCTTTGGTGGACTCTCTCGAGACATTTTCCCTAACAAATCACTAATGTCACCTCTCGGTCATTCAAATTAAACACGATTCTTGGAGTAATGAAGTTGATTAGAAGCGGCTCAAAAAAAAATCAGAAGGGTAGTGATGAAGTAATTACTACCTGTGGATCCTAGCAAATTATAAACTACAGAATCAAGTAAAACAGATCGAAAAATTAATAGAAAAGTTACAAAAGATATTACCAAGTGATGGAAGAGGCAGTATGTCAAATCGGAGAAGAAAAATTGAAAGAAAGGAAATTCAAAAGACTACTGATTAAGTCAATGCACTTGATATTTGACGGTATAGATGACTTTTTTTTTCTTACTGTCTCTAAAGTAAATAGCTAGCCTGATATGGTGTAAGTGGTAATACTGTGCTGTTCAGCGCTTGCTTTTGTATGAACTTTTCTTCTTCTTTTTTTTTACGACAAAAACCTAGGGAAGAATGCTAGTCCTAATTTTTTTAGTTATTAAAAATAGTTACAGAGAGGGGAGACATGGACCTGACCTCCCAAAATACATGAATGATGTAGAAAAGATTAAGTAGTAAACAATGGTTTGTTTGGATACTCCAATTATCCCAAATAATATTTCGCTTGTATCATAGACACATTTCCCAACTCACCTTTTTATATTCCCAACTACCTTTTTATCTCACATACATCACATCACAAAAAATGTTACAGTAATTATTCCAAATAATATTTCAGATAATACACTATCTAAACAAACACGAGTACTCCTTTATATCACAATATTAAGATTAAGGATCTACATTTTCTAATTGAGAGAAAAAGGGGGAAAAAAAAAGAGAAAGGGAAGCCAAATAGTAGACAATTTTTGAGGGATCGAAAACTATTGATCAAATAAAGTGGAAAAAAAATTACCCTAAGTTTGCGTGGAGCCTAATTGTTGGTTCTCGCACTCTCGATTATAGTCATGATCTCTTCTTGTCCCTCTTTTCTTCTGGTAGCAAAGGAATGAGATTTAAAAAGTTAGGAGGACGAAGAAGAAATTGAAATCCAAGACTTCTAAGTCATAAAATCTCAACTTTGACTACAAAACCAAAGCTTCATCGGCAGCCATTATCATATTTCGCTAAGACTTTCATCATTTTTAGTAATTTTGACTTTGAGAATGATCAATTTATGCAATCCATTAGAGTAACTACTAACAATTACAAGCGAAGCCACATGTCTTGAGGGCGCAGAAGTTATCTCCCCTGAAGATTTAGAAAATTACATGATAGACATCTAATTTAAAATTTTTTAAATTTGCAACCTTCTTCCCCCTATTTAAAATTCAATGCTTCAAGATAACGTTTGAATAGAGGATTATTTGTTAAAATTTATTTGCTTACATCATCATTACAATTTTCAATACATTTTTTTATCTTCTCAATTACCTTTTTATCTCATATATATCAAATCACAAAAAGTACTACAGTAAAAATATTTCAAATAATTTACAATCCAAACAGAGAATTGAGAAATTTGCTATTCAAATTACTCGAATTTGAGCTCGAGGTCAAAATAACAAAGTCAAAATCTATATGTTTTCAAAGTGAAGCTTGGAGCTATTTCTGCAAATAGCTTTATTGTGTGCAGCCTTACCAGCAAGTTTTTCGGTTTATAGATGGAGATACAGATCTCGGAGTGACAAGTTGCCTTTCGAAATTAAAGTGGAATGAATGATAATGGAAGAAAGCACAGGGGAATGATGTTAGGCCAGTTGGCTAAATTAGCTGTTTATAATAGTTGGCTGTTAAACCTCTTTTCGGGAAAAGAAAAAAAAAGATCACAATATATGGAGGAAAAGGACAATGACGGCAAAGTCAATCGTGCTCTCACAACTCAGACCCTGATAGGTCAACCTCCATTTTTTCCCACCTTTGTTGACTTTCTGCACAATACCGACACCTTCACATTAAAAGTAAGCCTTAGCCCGACATTGCCCTCAAAGACTCCTTTGCTTTGTGTTTGACTTATTCTTGCTAAGAAATGAGATGTCAAGGAAAGGCTACTTTGGGGCTCTTTGCCAATGGGTAGTTGGTCAAATGCAGTATAGTATAATAGAGACTGGGCCGTAGATGTGTACGCGATCTGAATCTATCAAAATAGCCCAGAAAATGACAGCCAGAAACAGATACTCAATTTTTGTAATTACTAGTGAGACGGCTGGAGACTAATATTTCTCATGTTAATTATTTTTTATTATATAAATTTATTAGTATATATTTCTGTTATTATTTAATTCATGCGAATCATTAAAGAATTATAATTTTTGTTAAAAGTTAACTGTTATGAAATATATAGAATGCATGAGAACAATAATATATAGAATGCACGAGGGTGCTTATATAGAATGCATAAGGATAAATTAGAAAATTGTATAAAGTTATTTTGGATTTGGATCAGGATAATTAGAAAATTGTAAAGTGAATCATTCCCAAAGAGTATTAATCATTGTTGATACAAAAAATAGGGGATCCCGAAAGTCAATTAAGCTCTTGAACCATAGAACTTGACATTGCTAAAAATTAATCACCACATGTCATGGTAATAAAACCCATTTTTTAAAGTTACTAAAGCCAAGAATAGTTTATTAATTGTTTCCTCGATAATTGTGCATTTACAGAACACTTAACAATCTTATTCCATGTCAAGCCAACAATAATTTATTAATTGTTTCCTCAATAATTGTGCATTTACAGAACATTTATCAATTTTATTTCATGTCACAGTAATAAAAGCCATTTTTAAAGTCACTAAAGCCAACAATAATTTATCAATTATTTCCTAGGTAATTTTGCATTTCCAAAACACTTCAAAGCAAATAATTAACTACAAAAAATCAACTTTCATAGGTTTCATTTTTTACACCACCAATTATGAATTCAGTCAACATGTCCGATAAATGCACCAAAACTATAGCAACTGTTAAGAAACAAACAGACAATTGATGAAAATAGCCCTAACATCCAATAACAATTGCAGGACAACCGCTTGACAAAAAAATACTGTGCATAGGGCAACTTTTCCTTTTATATTGTTAGATATGTATATCTCTATTACTCATTAAGTTCAATAAATATAGGCCTATTTCTTTTTCCATTAATATTAGATCATTCATCCACAGTAAAAGACATGTATTATTACATTATTTTTCAAATTTAGAGTACTTTAATTTTCAAATGTAAGAAATAATCTAATAATGTTACATGTTTAAATAAATAATATAAAAAAATTAGCACACAACATTGCTTTTCAATTTACAGCAATTTAGAGCCATTAGAAAAAACAAATATGTTAAACTTTTTATAATAATTATATATACACTAAACATGGATATATTAGTAAAATAACAAACTAATTATTCTTTTAAAAAGGAAATAGACTCATAATCTAGCACACATAGAAGACAAAAGTAAGCTCATGTTTATAGAATATACATATAGAATGAAAAGTATAATAATAAAAATAAAGAAATTAAAATTTTTCCAATAATTATATGGACTAAATATGTATATATAGACTAATATATAGCCTTCTAATTATACGTTTGAAAAAGCTATAGAATTAGAAACCATTTTTAGTTGAAACCTATGGCATTTTAACCGATTTTGCTCACTTATATGATGACAATGTTGGACTTGTTATTTTTTCCCTCTGGCTCAAGAATTACAGCATAACTGCTTGACCAAAATAGAGCTATTCATTATCCAACTCTCCCTTTTATATATTTAGATATATGTATATATATATTGGAGAGCCAGAGTGAGAGAGATTTTCTTCTTCTTTTTTCTTTTTTTCTGGTTTTCTTGGTGGGGCGCCCCGGGGTGGGTTGATATAGGAGAGATAAAGTTAAAAGGGCATATGGCAGAGCTCTAAAACAAGGCCTGCAGCATTACTTACAATAGAGAGTGAACAGGTACAGCTCTGTTTTCTGAGTCCTAGCCCCTGTAGCCCACATGGCACAATAATACAGCTAGCAAGCCTCAGCCAGAGCCAGCCACATGGCAAAAGACCAAAACACCCCTCAAAGTCACAAAAATAACGGCATAACCGCTTGACAAAATGATACTATTCATTACCCTTTTTTTTTTAATTACACTGTTCATTACCCAACTCTCTCTTTTATATCTTAGACTAGTGAGACGGCCTGCGCGATGCGCAGGTGGGTTAATATTTTCCGTGTTCATTGTTTTTTGTTATGTGGGTTTATTAGTATACATCTATGTTATTATCTAATTCATGCAGATCATTAGGAAATTATTATTTTTGTTAAAGGTTAACAATTATGAAATATATAGAATACATTAGGACAATAATATATAAAATGCATGAGGGCGCTTATATAGAATACATGAGCGTAAATTAGAAAATTGTATAAGGTTATTTTGCATTTGGATCAGGATAATTAGAAAATTATAAAGTGAATCATTCCCAAAAGAGTATTAATCATTGTTGACCCAAAAAAGAGGAGACCAAGTCAATTAAGCACTTAAACCATAAAACTTGACATTGCTAAAAATTAATCACCACATGTCACAGTAATAAAACCCATTTTTTAAAGTTACTAAAGGTAACAATGGTTTATTAATTGTTTCCTCAATAATTGTGCATTTACAGAACACTTAACAATTTTATTTCACGTCAAACCAACAATAATTTATTAATTGTTCCCTCAATAATTGTGCATTTACAGAACATTTAACAATTTTATTTCATGTCATAGTAATAAAGGCCATTTTTAAAGTCACTAAAGCCAACAATAATTTATCAATTCTTTCCTAGGTAGTTTTGCATTTACAGAACACTTTAAAAGCAAATAATTAACCACAAAAAAACCAACTTTCATAGGCTTCACTTTTTACACCACCAATTACCAATTGGGTCAACATGTCCCATAAGTGCACCAAAACTATACTTGCTGCAAACAAACAAAACAGGCATTTTGACGAAAATAGCCCGGACATCCAATAATAATTGCAGGATAACCACTTGACAAAAAAGCACTGTTCATAGGGCAACTCCCCCTTTTATATTATTAGATAATTACAGGATAATCACTTGACCAAAAAAATACTATTCATAGGGCAACTCTCCCTTTTATATTGTAAAATAATTATATTGTTTTTGAAATTTAGAGTATTTTAGTTTTTTAATGTAAGAAACAATCTAATTAATGTTACATGTTTGACTAAAATAATAAAAAAAAATAGCACACCACATTGCTTTTCAATATAGAACCATTAGGAAAAATGAATGTGTTAAAAATTTATAATAATTATATATATTAAATACGAATATATTAGAAAATAACAAATTAATTCTTTTAAAAAGGAAATAAGTTGGCAATCTAGCTCACATACAAGACGGAAATAACTTTTTGTTTATAGAATGGAAAAAATAGCAATAAAAAAAGGGCATCAAAAAATTTGTAATAATTATATCCATTTAATATGGATATATAGACTAATATATTTTATAATTGTACGTCTTACATAGTAGAAGGATTATAAACCATTTTTAGTTCCAAGTCTTGACATGTTAGCCAATTTTCGTTACCTGTGATGACAATGTTGGACTTCTTTTTTTCGGTTCAATTTTTAGGAATCATGCAATTAGAAGCTTCTTGTCAACATGATAGACAACCACTCCATCCACTACATGAGTAATAAATTGCATAGAAAGAGAGGCATATACAGAGCTTTTATTTACCGCCACTCAAAGTAAACCACCAACGGGAAATAACCAAAACAGCCAATTGACAGAAATAGCCTCCATATCCAACAATAATTGCAGCATAACCGCTTGACCAAAAAGCACTATTCATAACCCAACTCTCCCTTTTATATTATTAGAATTTTTAATAACTATATATGTACGTTAAATATGAATATATTCATAAAACAACAAAGTAATTATTCTTCTAAAAAGAAAATAAACTCATAATTTAGCACACACATATAAATAGAATGAAAACTATAATAATAAAAATAAGGGGACTACAACTTTTCTAATAATTATGCACACTAAATATGAATATACAGACCAATATATCTTTATAATTGTACATTTTAAAAAGCAACAAAATTAGAAACTATTTTTAGTCAAAACCTTTGACACTTGAAGTTATTGCACTTACTTTTAATGAGAATGCCGCTCTTGTTTTTTCCTGTCCAGCTCAACTTTTGGGAATTCCATGGAAGACAGTCCAGAACATGGTTACATGCATAGTTACAACAATATTTTTTTTTTGTCAGCAACGATACATTTGTACAGCAATAGTTATTACATGAAAATGGAACACTGCATCCACTTATGCGTGCATTCTTTTCCAAACATTTAACAATTTTATTTTATGTCACAGCAATAAAGGCCATTTTTAAAGTCACTAAAGCCAACAATAACTTATCAATTCTTTCCTAGGTAATTTTGCATTTACATAACACTTCAAAAACAAATAATTAACCACAAAAAACCAACTTCTATAGGCTTCACTTTTTACATCACTAATTACAATTACCAATTTTGTTAATATATCCGGTAAATGCATCAAAACTATACCAGTTGCAAAAAAAAAAAGGCAATTGATGAAAATAGTTCGGACATCTAATAACAATTGCAGGATAATCGCTTGACAAAAAATATTATTCATAGGGCAACTCCCCCTTTTATATTATTAGAGATTAGATTATTTTACCCATGAATTAGTGTGTATTATTAACTTATATTGTCCTACAATTTTTCCTTCAAGATAATCCAAACTAAATGCCACAAGAAGCACGTGGCTTGGTGTTGGAAATAATCCCACGGCAAGGTCACGGCTGTCCAATCGGGAAAGTAAATTTGCTTTGAGCCATTTTGTCTATGGCTAAGGAGGTAAAGCAAAGTTCAGTTGATGAGAGTGTTCGCGGGGGTTAGGGCATCCTATCTCACATCGAAAGATCGTGGGTCTTTACTATGAGTTTAAGGTCTATAGGAACTCTATTCAATTACCAATTGGCTGAATAGTGGTTCTTTATGGGTTCCCCTTAAATTGCTTTCGAACCGTTCTTTAATTAACTTCTGCGTGTGTTTAAATTAGGTGCGTGTGTGTGTGTGAATTATTTATCGATTTCGATAAAAAATAAGGAGGTAAAGCAAAGAATTTTGCTGGTTGACGAAAATAGCCTCCACATCCAACAACAATTACAGTATAACCGCTTGACCAAAATAAAACTATTCATTACCCAACTCTCCCTTTTATATATTTAGATTTGCAAGCATTATTCGTGTATCAATATTAATACATCTCTATTGTGTCATTTCATTTGCAATTCGCTCTTGATTTTTAACTTTATAGTCTCTTTCACGATTGTAAAGCAGGTTCTTATAACTCTAAACATTGATACCAAGCATTTAATTAGGCATTGATTATACTAGTCTAATCCCTTTTTTTTTTCAAAAAGAGAGAGACTGGGATTTAAGAAACGGAAGGAAAAGGGAATTAGAATCCAAAATCTCTAAATTTTAGAGTCTCAACTTCCATCACTAGAGCAAGAACTCCTTAGCAATTACACTGGTAATTATACTAGTCTAATTTGGTGCTATATTATGATTCATAATTATGTATGTGGTGATTATACAGGTCTGGTTTGCTGGCATTTTTTGCTTTACCGACAAGATGTGCATGCAAATGGATTAATGACAGATCCCTAAATCCAAAGGTGTTGAACCTCTTTCTGGAATAATAAATAAGAACCATACATCCAAGAAGTTCCACTAGTAAGTATTTTAAAGGTGATTTAGACAATGTATAATACTCGGGTCCATGTTAGCAGTAGACTCATGTAGTCAACTTAGCTAAACTACTCGATCAGGGGTCAATTAGTCGAGTCGGTCGAACAGTTCTCAAAAACTCACTGTTGTCAGTATGATGTTATAATTATTTTATATTTTTATAAGTTTCAAAAATATTGAAATTAATTTCTTGGTTATATTTAGTCAACCATACAAAATGATTCAAAAATATTAGATTTGCAATCAAATATACACTTAAAAATTATATATATAAATGTAATGGCCAAAATATGTCCGTTCTCCAAAATTACTTGAAAAACTAAATTAAAACAAATTAATACAAGTTGGAATTGTTGATATTAAATTGATAAGATGGTAGGGATGAAAACTTCTTGATTCATTTATCATTTAGAGAAGCGAAAGATTTTGGTGTCTACACTAAGTAGGTGGCATTTTCTTATTCCTATTAGTAAATTAGAGTTTTACAATTTAGGTAACTCAAATTATATTTAGAGAAAACAAAAAAAATTTGAGAATCAAGTCAACCAGTCGAATCGGATTACTAGTTTAGGCAATTTTTGATTGATTTTTTTTTTTTTTTTACCAAAGTGATTTTGTGTTACTAATCAACTTAGGAAGAACCCTGATTCATGGTCAGATCGGTCGATCTGACTCGAGTCTTACAACACTGCAAATAGTAGATGGTGTCCATGGATTAAATAAACTCATTTAATTAATCGAGGAATAATCTCTTGATTGAACCATGACATTGTATGTTCCCCAGTTGTATTAAAGAATTGACATTCACACTTAGGCATGCCAACGTGTTGAGTATTACCTAGACCCAATCCATATTCATTATATTATTTTTCTTCAGTTTGGGTTTAAATTTACAAATTAAGACCCTACCCAAATCCCAACTCTATTAAAGAATCATGGATTCTGATAGGATCGAATTTTGTATGATCCATGTATAAATCCAGACTCTACCCAAACCCATATCCTATGCATACATAAAAAGCACTTTGCAGCTGTCTTTTGGAAAAATTTCATTTGACAATTGGAAGGATAAATATGGAAGAGAAAAAATATAATGCAAATGGTTAAGCATTGTGTACAACTTGATCATGCGTGCGTTGGGATGTTATGTCGATAATACCCTTTTAAATGTGGGTAAGGAAGACCGGTCGGGACTTGGCGAAAGAGCTGTAATTAATACAATACAAGTAGGGGAAAAGACATTAAGATGGAGGGAAATGTTATTAAGACAAAAGAGTGGGGAAAATGTCTTTTGAGAACTTGCAGGAAGAGTTGGATGGAAAGAGTGGGAATTGTCTTTCAATGAAGAATGCGAAGAACTGAAATTAGCGAGGCTGTGTTTGAGAGGGTTTTCATGCCATTTAAGAGAGTAATGGAGCTTTGATTAGTGGTTTCAATAAATGGCACTCTTGGCAAAAATTCTTGTTGAATCTTTGCTCTTCTCGTAACTGATAAGGATTGCAACGGATGTGAAGAGTATGGTTTATTGAAAACACTATTTAACAGATCTTTAACCAACTGTGAGTAGATAATGGATGAGCAATGATTGTCATTCCATTACAAGAAGCACTGCAATACTCTTGAGCTTCCTGACAATCATGGGGCACTTGGATATTAAAGAATGTTGTTGGCTCAAGGGGTTGGGTTTCATGCTTTTCTCAGGTGTTGGGTCAGGAATTTCTATTTCCACTATCCGTTTCTGTACTTTTTTTTGGCTTAAGTTGGTTCAATAGACATGGTGAATTCTTTTCTACAATTTGCTCTTATTAGTTAGGCTATGAATTTGAATATTTTGTGATGCAATAGATTGTTTTTGTGCCTTTTTACATCTTCTAAATGTGTTCTTAAACTTTGATTCCCATGGTTGTAGGTGGTTGAAAGGTGCGAAAACAGTCATCTGCTTACAGAACTTTGTGCTCAAGATAAAGTCTCAATTTTCATTCTCAATTAGTACATGTTTATTGTGGAGAGTTAATTGGACGTGAATTGATGTTCGTAAAATTTCTGAATGTTTTTACATGGAACAAATAGTTTCTACTCTGTCGGGATTAAAGATTTGTTGATTAGTTTATCAGCACCTTTTCTTGAATTTGTTGAAATGCTTGTCTGTTTATTAGTTGCATGTTTATAAATTTTAGGGTTTTTATTAGTTTACCCCCTTAAACTATATTCCAATTATCAGTTTAGTCCCTAACGTTAACTTTTAGTCACTTAAATCCTTGGACTAACGGTCAAATAAGAAGGCATTTTATAATTCACGTAAAAAGACATGTTTAGATCCAACTTAATTATAAATGGACAAATATACCCATAATTTGCCCTACTAATATGTGAGAATTGCTTCAATCTGGAAAAACTCGCATGTTCTTATAATTTGGAAAATTATGAAAAGAAAAGGGCCACTAGGGAAATTTTTTTTAGTAACATATCACTTGAGAAAAAATAGACCTTATAATGGAATAACTATAAAATTTTCCTTCTAAAATTGTCTTTGCTTGATGACGTGCAAACAGGTTATGAAATCCCATACTTCGATATCATCATATTTGCAATGTCTTGACAAGGTATTATGCAAAATAAAAAATTTTGTAAACAATTTAAGAAAATAGAGGAGAGAAAAGCTTTCTAATCATTGTTTTATACTTAAAGCACAAGGAGAGGGTATTTTTGTCATAAAAATTTTCACCAAACTTTAGTTAGTTAGCGGGGCAATTTATGGGTATATTTGTCCATTTATAATTAAGTTGGATCTAAACATATCTTTTTACGTGAATTATAAAATAGGATTTTTATCAGTTTACCCCCTTAAACTATACCCCAACTATCAATTTAATCCCCAACGTTAATTTTTAGTCACTTAAGTCCTTGGACTAACTGTTTGACAGTTAGTCCAAGGACTTAAGTGACTAAAAATTAACGTTGGGGATTAAACTGATAGTTGGGGTATAGTTAAAGGGGGTAAACTGATAAAAACCCTAAATTTTTTGTTCATTAGCTTAGCACAGCCTTTGCTTTGATTAGTATGACTTATGGAGCCCTGCAAATCACTGTAATAAATAAGAGATGTTTAGTGAAACATGTTTTAGCAGTGATAAGGGGAAACACAAATAGGCACTAATTAACAAAAGCACACCAAACATTCCTAAATGTCTAAGCATATGATAGTTTATGGCTAGGGGCTCCTGTCTGTTGATGACTTTGGGAGAAATAATTTACAATATGAAATAGTTCAATCTTAAAATAAAGGATTTATAATTAGTTGTTTGATTTTCTTTCTAATCATTACAATTGCAAGGACGAAAGTGATTCAAAATTTTTTTTTATAAATGTTTTCACAGTAAATTTTGTAAAAATTCGTATTATGTGTTTAAATGACCATTTGGTTACTTTTACACTTCTCCACTTAAACAAATTAGTGTATTTGATTCTATTTGTGCATTTAAAAATGATTATACTTTCTAATTTTCTTACCGATATTGATAGTAATTTTTACTTTCTTAATCTTATGATACTTAATAAATTATAAACAGGTACTCACTCCCAGCGCATTGCGCAGGCTTCTCCCCTAGTGCTTATAAGATATAGTGGAAAAGATTTAAACACATGCAAGCTCCAATGGTGAATATAGATAAAAAAAATTTCAAGAATTATTTGTTGACATTTCGTACTCTCTATTCATGATTTTTTGTATGCAACATTCTTGAATATTGATTCTATGTTTTGAAAATGGTGATTGAATTGTATTTTTGTTATTCTAAATTTCATATGTTTTTATTGTTTCTGAATTTAAATCATAATTACATAATAAAAAATGAGTAAATCTTATATACACTGATAGTGTATACTATATCAGCATTGGATAAATGACAAATGTGCAAAAATTAAATTTTCATAATTACATAATAAAAAATAAATAAATCTTATATACACTGACAGTGTATACACTATCACCGTTGGATCTATGACATATATGTACAAAATTGAATTTTAAATTAAATTTTTAAATATTTATTATTCATTTAATACTGACAGCGTACACTAGAAAAGATTAATTCATAAAAAAATATTCATAGATATCCATTGCATACCTAAATTCACGAGATTTCAGCTCTGGATCTTCCTTTCCAAACTCGTGAGAATGTCATCCGGGCAGCAACAAAGTGAGTGGGTCTGCGTCGGAGTCAAGTCAAACGCGTCAATTGGACACCAGTGCTGGAATTGTACTATTTTGCACTCTTCATGGCAAAAATAGCCTCACCTTGCAAGTTGCAACGCACAAGCCAAATCTCCAGCAGATTCATCCAAGTCCAAAACTTGGCAGATCTGATTCTCAAAAATTGAATTTTTTATGTCATGCCACTGACGGAGTGTTGTGATATAATTTGCGTCATTGAATTTTTAAAAGTGGGACCTATTTAAGTGTGAGCCTCTTCATCTAAAAGAGCAGAAAGTCCAAATACTATAACTTTTCTCACGGAGTCACGTGCTTTTCTTCTTGTCTGCAAATAATTGCCAGCCCTACCAAACTCCAAATAATTGTCCTTCCCCTCGTCACTACAAGAATTGGCGAAAACATGTTGCCCAGAAAGAAAAAAAAAAAAAAAAAAAAAGGTATAGCGGAAACAATTTTAAACACAAACAAAAAAAAATGTGAGAAGAAGAGAGGAATAAAAACACAATCAAATCAGACTTTCATCCGTTCTTTCTACTTTCAACCTTTCATCTACTGTTATTTCTCTGTAGGAGGGAGATTTTGGCCTTAAACTAAGGTCTCCCTTCCTCTTTCTCTATTTTTATTTTATATTTAATGAAGATTCTTTTAGAATATTTTAGTAGAAATTTTGTCCCTCCTAATATTTGACTAGTGCGAGTTTTTCTTCTCTCCTATGCTATCCATCCTAGTGAGAGTTCTATTCATTTTTTGCAATTTTTTTCTTAGATCTAAGAGTTTTTTTCAAATTTATATATTAGATAGATTTGAAATTTTTTGAGTCTTCTTGACAGATCTTAATATCAATTTTGAACTTAAACTAGTTGGATAGCAAATCTAAGGGAATAGATATACATAGATATCTATGAAACAGTTTGTGCAATTGGTCAAATCTGATAGTTCGTGATTTATAGTATAATTTTTTATATTTTATAATTCTATTAAATCTAATGATTTTTCAAATCAGATATATATATATATTATGTATTTTCTACCATTAGTGAAGATTGTTTTGTGAAACAAATCATGCTGGACGATTTTCAATTAGTTTTTTAAATAATATTGGCTTTTGTTTTATCAAGAAAAAAACACACAATCAAATACTCTATGTATTTATTAACTCAAAACTCAACAATAATAATATCAAGTTGTATTCTTTCTCTTACAACTCAAATAAAATTCTTAGAAGCTTTCCCTCTATCTTATGTCTCAATTCAACTCAACTTTTCAAGTAACAACGTATTAGTATTTATAAATTATAGAACTTTCTAAACAAACACAATTGCAAATCGAAGCTTACTTGGAACTGATTTAAGATTTCCTAAACTAATATGGAAACTAAATTTAGCAAGATTAGAGACAAAAAAGAAACTAAAATAATTAGGTAATAAAATAGCTTGGTTTAGTTTCTATCATTGGCTCGTTTAAACTAAACTCTTCATTGTGGTCATCTCTATTGCCATTTTGAGCTTGAATTTCCATGAAAAATTCTATCATTGTATAGATGGCGTGGAACTCCAACTTGCAATTGATTTTCAATTTCATCTTCACACATAGTAATGGATGAAATTTATACTTCTCAAATAATTTTTTAGGTTGATCACATCTATTAAAAAAATTCAAATATGTTCAACCATACTTCATTGCATACTCCATAATTTAATTCATCCACATTAAGAAAAATCTCCTAAAATCACAAAATCATGGTTGTCACTACCAATGTTTTCAACGCCACAACAATCTTGTTCTATTTGGTTTTTATTGACAACCACTTCAATTTTAGCACTACAACAATTTTCAACTAAATCATCCACTTTATAATTGATCTTAACAAACTCAAATATTTGAATTTTTGCTTCAAATAATTCATCAATTACACGAAATTCAGAATTTTTACCTCTTCACGATCGTCAGTCACATTATCATTTTCACCAAAAATTTCACTTGCTTTCTCAACCACATATGAAATTTTCTTTTGAGTCACAAATTTTTCATCTCCATATGCATCCATAATTTCTACAATGTCTTCTTTCTCTACCTCATCAAAAAATTCTTTTTCTTCTTTCTCGTAACAAATTTTTTCTTTATCAACAAAATCACGATCATAAATTGTACCAGACAATGTATGCAATCCAAAATCATCAATTGAGTCACAATCTTCATAAATTTCTCCATCATCTACATACCTGTCTTTGTCAAAGTCTACTTCCCAAGTATTACCAAATTTTGGAATATAACCATAATGAGGATCTATATCTACTATAAAATCAAAGCCATCTTGCCAAAAAGTATGATGCACATGAGAATGACTAACAAGTTTTTGAAAAAGCATATCAGACATTGACTTCTCATAATTTGAAAAAAACAATCTTGTCTTTTTTTTTCCCCCTCTTTTATCATCTGATTCGCACGATATGCATCAACAATCTGTCCTAAGTGGCATCGCCAAAGATATCTTTTCATTGGTTGTTTCCAACACATGTGACCAGACCAATATTTAATATAAGTAGTCATCACTCCAAAATTTTCACCATTAACCTAATCTCTACACAATGGATAAATAGGATCAAGAATCAACTTACCTGTTTGATGACTTGGATTCTACGAACTGTAACCAATTCAAATCCGACAATGAACTTAACTTTGTTTGATTATTCTTGTCCATTCCAATCACCAAATAAATAACCATGGTAGAATTTCTTTCAAATCTCTACCACAACTAGGACTAATTTTGTGTTCTAATTGTCAATAACAATACTACTTGTTGTCACAAAAAAATATGCACAACAAAAGCTATATTAACACATAAAAAATGTGGGAAGAGAAGAAGAATATACACACAACCAAATGCTCAACTTATTTATTAACTCTAAACTTAACAATGAAAAATATATATGTATATATATGTGTGTATGTATATATGCATATATTTTTTTCTTTCTAAAATACAATATCAGTTTCTGAATCTGTGATGTCCTCTTGCTTTCATCATTTTGTAGGGGAATTTTATATTGTAAAAGTCAGAAACTCCGGGAAGACAAATCAATGTCAATTAATTCTTGAATCAAGAGCTCCGTATTTGGCCCATAAAAACTTGCTTAAATACATTATCATCACTTTCAATCCAACCATAAATTAGAAATCTAAATTGACATACTAAACACAGAATATAGACCAAGCCAATGAGCCTCCCAGCTGATGGCAAGATGTATGAATTATAGTAACACATTAATTATGATATATTGTCTGTCCTTTTGTGGCAAGAAATCAAGAAATTTACAAACGCAATACAAAACGCCAGTGCCCAAAAAGTAAAAGGGAATATGCTACTAGTAAAAGTGTTAATCCATTAAATAATAGCAATAATGATAGTAGGATTATTAGCAAGTTTCGTATTCCAGCAACCTGTTAACAATAAATTATTGGCAATAATGAATTCTCGAGAGGAACTGGGAAGGAACCTAGGACATGCGTTAGTTAGACATGGAGACTCATGCTAGCTTCGGCCAACACGTACGAGACATGGAGGAAAATGATTGGGGGATTGAACAAACTAGCCAGATTCAATGCTGCATGAGATAAATTCATATGTTCTTTCTTGACTTTGGAGGAATAAATACAAATTAGGCCGACAACTTGGGAAAGATCTAAGCAGCTACAGAGTACATTATAAATTATATAATTATATTATGGTACGTGGCATCATATTCCATACCAGCCTATAAAAACCCAAGTCGTGGAATCATGAAAAACTCGCCAATTTCCAATACTTGAGGAGGTTTCATCTGGGCTGATCATATTTGCAAAAATGCGTGGAGCTGCGAAGGAAGCTGAGATGGGGAGTTCTATTCCTCCACCTACACCTACTGAAGGTGTAACAGTTGATGATGATAATGATGAGATTAATGAGCAAAGCACCAGAAAACCAACTGCCAACAGCCTCAAGGACCGGAAACTGTCGTGGACTAAGCTCCGCCGTGTCGACTCCCTTAACTTGGAGGCCGGCACAGTTTCCGGCAAACATACCGGCGGCGGCCACGGCAACAGGGTTTGTACTAGCAAATTCTATCACTGTTACTCCACTAATCTGTTGCTGTTAATTATTTGCTTTGCCATTTAAAAAACCAGTTTATAAAAAAAAAAGGATGTGGAAAAGGCCATATTAAAATATAGTAACTATGTTTGATTTGACTACTTTTCTAAAGTTTATATTTATGTTCAGTAACATCTGAAGTGCTTCATTTCTCATAACTTACCTAATACCTCTTCTTGATTTCTTTGGCTTTTCTTTTCAATCAATTAAGAAATCATGTTTTTTTGAAACATGTTTAAAAATTTATTTCTAAAATTTGGTTTTTAAGTTCAACTGCTTTTCACTTTTAAGTGGTAAAAGGAAGGCAAACTTTTGACTTATAAGAAAGGCATAACCAAAAACCAGCCTTAGCTTTTCTTTTCTTTTCTTTTTTTTCCAATTGAAATGAGTTAATATCAAAATCAAACAACAAGAAACATAAAAGTCGAGAAGGGTTTTTTAGTTTTGGAAATTCTATAATAACGAGCTAATTTTTAGCATATATATATATCACCAAAATAAATTATATACTTCAATCTGGTATTTAATACGTATTTATCAAATTCATGGTACAGCATCTGGGATGGAAAACGACGCTGAGTTTGGCTTTCCAAAGCATAGGAATAGTATACGGAGACATTGGGACTTCCCCATTATATGTATATTCCAGTACATTTCCTGATGGAATACATAACAACGATGACCTCCTTGGAGTGTTGTCTCTGATTATCTATACCATGACTCTCTTGCCACTGATCAAATACGTCTGTATAGTCTTGTGGGCAAACGACAATGGAAATGGTAAGCAGTCTACAGAAAAAAGAGTGATGATTAGTGCTTGTTTATTGGTGAATCCTCCAGCTTATTTTGTATATTATGATGATTAATTATCTATACGATGACTCAGTTGCCATCGATCATGTGTGTCAGAATAGTCTTGTTGGCAAACGACAATGGTAATGGTCAGCAGTTTGAATAAAAAAAAATGATAGCAATTAGTGGTTGTTTTTATTGATTTTTCCTACTGCTAATTATAATTAATTAAGATAATCAAGATTAGAAAAGTATTTGTTAGGTAAGATGCTGTTTGTACTTCTTATGTGTTGAAAGATACCTTTTGCCAACCCAGCACAAAACCACGTGCTTGGAATCCTAAGCTTGGGGGGGTTTGGGGGGTTTAGTAGTTAAGTGCTGCGGAGCACTTCAAAAGTTGCCGGCTTTTGAAGTGTCTTCGCAGAGTCCATTTATCGAAACACTCATACAAAAAACTGTGAGTTATGAAAGGGAATCCTAAGCAGGGTCATTTTCTTAGGTAGAAGGCAATTTTCTGTAGCCTGGGTCTACCCTTAGGTCCCCTACCCTATTGTTTCGCTTTGACTCTTACATGAATCAGGCTTGATGGACCACGGGCACTCTGCAAGCGTTTCTAGCGGCTTTGTGTATTTTACACACCGTATAACTTTGTTTACACACGATATAATTTTATTTGCATAATGTATAATTTTAGAATAAATTTTTGTGGATCCCACACACATTAAAAATGAGGTACAAAAAGTAATTTGAACCGTATAATTTTTTTGGACCAAATCTTGACAATAAACAACTCAGGAACGATCCATCTGATAACAGCTGCTGCCCTCATCCTAGGCTTGAGGGATCTATAGTTTTGTGAGATGATTGATGTAGACTATATGTTTGGATGCTTTTGACGTGAGACTATCTACAATAGAGTCCCTTCGGTCTACAATACAAGGTTTTAGTTTGTTAGATTGGAAGCCAAAAAAGACAGGAAAGATATCTGATAATGTATACGCATAAATAAAATGATTGTTATTGTTATTTGGCGATAAGTATTAATGCTCGACATAGGTGTACTTACTATTTTTTTTCATGTAATATTATAAACATTTTCTTAAATTGTGCTTAAATGATCATGTTTGATTGGTTTTCGAGTATCAATACACATTATTTCGTCTACGTATTAATTTTCCTTAGTAAAACTATTTTGTATGTGATTTTGACTATAACCAACCTTTTATCTGTCTAATTCTTGAAATTCTAGTAAGTGTTTTTATGTTCTAGAAACTTTTTTAGATCTTTGTCAATTTTCGTGCTTTTTGTTATTGGATTGCATATAATTTATCAGGTTAAAATTTTTAAAAAAAACTCATGAGACTGTAAGAGGGGAAAACTGCCCCGGAATGGCTCTTGTTTCTCAAATACTGAGGTCAATCCAGTCAATGGTCAATTACTAATTTGAACATGATGGTGCACATCTATGTGCAGGGGGGACATTTGCGCTGTACTCCTTAATCTGTAGACATGCAAAGGTAAGCCTAATTCCAAACCAACAACCAGAGGACAAGGAAGTCTCAAATTACAAACTGGATATACCATCCAATCAGTTGAGAAGGGCTCAAAAGGTTAAGGAAACACTTGAAGGAAGCAAAGTAGCAAAAGTCATACTTGTGTTTCTCCCCATCCTTGGAACTTCAATGGTCATTGGTGATGGGATCCTCACTCCTTGCATTTCAGGTCACCGCTCTGCTTCTCTGCACATTACATATATGCACAAATGAGACATTCACTTTCATTTCTTCATCTTTCAACAAAGAATTTTAACTACACGCTTACTACGCGTGAATCATTCTTTGTTGACAATTTAATTAATGAAAAATCTCATGTTGTGATGCATGAAAAAAAATTGTCTACCTCACATGAATGACCTGGAATAGCCCAGTGATCAAGTGCAATTATTCCTCGAGTATGAAAGTGGTCTAAAGTATAAATACATCATGACACAAAGAAAAGGAATTAAAACCATGGGATTCATCAAAGAGAGTCTGAGCTTGGGTGAACTGAACAAATTGGATGAAAAAGTAAATGAGGCTGGAGTTGATGAGGAGAATTGAAAATAAATGACGATATAGTGGTAGGATGGTAGCAAAACTTTAATAGAATACCATGGTCTTAACTAGGCATTTAAGTAACTTAGCAATTTTTATGTGAACCTTTACAAACAGGGGGACTTGAGCTGACATTAACGTTACTATGTTAATCTTTTGAGTCCTGGAAAACTATTAGTATAAAAGGGACGATTCAAGCAATGTTACGCCATTCAAGCAAGAAAAATGTTACGCCATTCAAGCAATGTCCTTAATTTTGCAACATGACACTAACAGGATGTCAATTGTCCTCACTCTTGCAGTTCTTTCTGCTGTGAGCGGGATCTCATCCCTCAATCAAGGTAAGTTTTACTGATTTGACTTCCTTTTGGCCTTGCCTCTATAAACAATCACTTAAAAAAAAAATGAAACCCACTAACATGTTCTTTAACATCAACTTGCAAATTCTACTACCTGATGCTCCGCAAGTTTTAGTAAATTTAATCTTTCATTTCCAAGTAGCACACAGTTACCTGAATCGGCATTGAACCTTTTGAATGTCCAGATGCTGTTGTTGGAATATCAATTGCAATATTGATTGTTCTTTTTTCCGTTCAACGCTTTGGCACGGACAAGGTGGGCTTCTCATTCGCTCCAGCCATCTGCTTGTGGTTCCTATGCGTAGGTTTGACAGGCGTCTATAACTTATTTAAGCATGACCCTGGTGTCCTACGTGCTTTCAATCCAAAATACATATTTGATTACTTCAGAAGAAATGGTAAGAAAGGATGGAAATCCCTAGGTGGAGTTGTTCTATGCATTACAGGTCAGAGGCTAACCACATAACTCGTGTTCATTTTCCCATGTATGGCTACTGTATCCTTACTTGTAAAGAGTTACATGAAACAGGCACTGAAGCTATGTTTGCTGATTTGAGTCACTTTAGCGTGAGGGCCATTCAGGTATAATAGTCAATTATATATCATTCACCAGCAAACATGCATGTGCTATGCAAGACAAAAACAATTTTTGTGAATGTAATTCTAATTTCTAAGCTTAATGGAAAATGGCAAGAAAATGATCACCCTAGTTCTGAATTTTTCTTCTCTACAAATATCTTCTTGGCTTACCAAAGTTAAAGGTGATTGCTTGCTGGATTTCATACCAAGTTTGTAAAAGAAACCGTGTGAGGCAAAACACTGCATGTTCAGACCAGACATGGGAAGATTATTAAAAGATAGAATTACAATTTTTGTGATGCACCAACTGTTTTAGTGTGCTTAATTAACAATGGAGTTGTCTATGAATTTTTTTTTATCATAATATTGCAGATCAGTTTCTCCTGTGTGGTGTTCCCATCCCTATTGGCAACTTATATAGGTCAGGCTGCATACCTCTCGAAGTTTCCTGAAAATGTCCGCAATGCTTTCTATGACTCAGTTCCAGGCAAGTTCTTAGTGCTAGTTTTGTGAGAGCTAATCACATAATTATATGGAGACCTGATGAGTTAACACCCCTATAAATGGTTGATTTCTGTGTTGGAGTAAACAGATTCAATCTATTGGCCCACATTCGTTATAGCTCTTGCTGCGGCCATTATTGCCAGTCAAGCTATGATATCTGCAGCCTTTGCAATTATTTCTCAGGCCCTTAATCTAGGTTGTTTCCCAAGGGTTAGAGTTGTTCACACTTCTGCCAAGTATGAAGGCCAGGTTTATATTCCTGAGCTCAACCATTTCATCATGGTGGCTTGTGTTATAGTAACTGCAGCCTTCAGAACCACAGAGCAGATTGGCAATGCTTATGGTAATCTCCATAAACTTTGGATAGTGGATTAACTGAATCAAACAATATGCACTCTTTCTCACTATATTACTGGATGTGATCAACTTACATAAGTCTCAGCATTTATTTACATCGGCTATTTAGTGTTCATGCATTCTAAACTTTAGAAATCCACAACTCAGATATTTTGCACTTCTACGATCTCTTTACCTATCAGATTTATGTTTAATGGAAGATTATATATGTTATTTTATAAAAGGTGAATCATTGCATGTTGCTCTAAATTTTATGGATCTTTTGCAACTATAAATGATTTGTTATTGGTGGTTGGCTTTTTCGCAATCCAATATACACACACACATGGAAACAGACATAGTCTACAAGCATACTTTATATTTTTCAGTATATGAGTTTGCAAGTGTATGTCTCTCTGTCTGTACTCAAAATTTAAAACAAACAAGACAGTTTTTCAGAAAAACAGTACTTGCCAAGGAATGGTGGTGCTTCTTAACATGTTTCCTTTAGATTTGCATAGTCCTACATTTTCTGTTGCATCAAATAAGTAAAAGTAAGCACTAAGAAGCTGTCTTATATCCGGGAGAGAAGTGAAACATATAACTGATTTTCTGATGCAGGAATTGCAGTGGTTTCTGTAATGGTGATAACCAGTACCCTGGTTACTTTAATTATGACTTTCATATGGAAGGCAAGCATATGGTGGATAGCTCTCTTCTTTGTAGTGTTTTTTTCTACAGACACCATATATCTTTCATCTGTGCTCTCCAAATTCATAGAAGGTGGTTACCTTCCTATAACATTTTCATTCTTCTTGATGACAACTATGGCAATTTGGCATTTTGTCTACAAGGAGCGGTACATGTTTGAGCTCAACAACAAGGTATCGAGTGATTATGTGAAAGACCTGGCAAAAAACCCAGAAATAAAAAGAGTACCTGGAATTGGACTTCTGTATTCTGAACTCGTCCAGGGTATTCCACCAATATTTCCCCACTTCATTTCTAACATTCCATCGGTTCACTCAGTCGTAGTGCTGGTCTCCATAAAGTCTATTCCAATTAGTAAAGTGCCACTGGAGGAAAGGTTTCTTTTTCGACAGGTTGAGCCTAGAGATTATCGGGTGTTTCGTTGTGTAGTGAGGTATGGATACAATGACAGAATTGAGGAGCCCAATGTGTTCGAGCAGCAGCTTGTGGAGCACTTGAAGGAGTTCATCAGGCACGAGCATTTTATCCTTGAAGATGCGCGTGCAGAGCAAATGCTTGATCCAGTAAACATCCAAGATTCAGGTTTATTGATGAAAGATGGAAATTCTAAAAGATCCAGTTCACGCACTGTACCTGTCAAGGAATCGCTGCCAGAGGTACAGCAAAGTGCACCCCGAGTCTCAGCAAGTTCCATCCAGTCATTTAATGCCGCAAAATCAACCAATTCCTCAACCCAGATTGTTGCAGTGTCCAACCATCTGGGGGTTGAAGAAGAGCTACAGATTGTGCAGAGAGCCATGGATCAAGGAGTGTTTTATCTTCTTGGAGAAGCAGAAGTGGTGGCAAAACAAGAATCATCCTTCTTGAAGAAGTTTGTCGTCAATTATGCCTACAATTTCCTGCGGAAGAATGTCAGGCAAGGGGAGAAACGCTTGGAAATTCCTAGGACTCGGCTTTTAAAGGTTGGAATGGTGTATGAGGTTTAACTTCTTAAAAAACTAAATAACAGCTCTCCTTTGTAGAAAACTACATGAAAAGGAGAAAGTGATCAATTACTCTAATTGACTCCACCAAGATTCAAGCCAATGTAATACAATATAACACATGTATGATGATGTTTCTCTTATATTTGCTCATCAAAACGTCTTCTTTTTTTACTTTACCACATTAAGGAAGATATTGACTATAAATAATAAGATTGGTTCTATGCTGAAACCAAAATCCTAAAAATCAACATGGATTACCAAAGTAAGGAAAATGCAGAACCAAGCCGGAAAAATTTTACATTAGATCAACAGATGCAACATTGAGGGGGCTCTTCAATTAAGGCAGAATAATCATCAGAAGGCCATATTAGAAGCATTACAAAGCTAACCTCAACTCCAGCCGAGAGCACAAAACCGTTACCAGAAAGAAAGAAAGAGGGCAACATATGCAAGTTTCCTTCTTTATAAATCACTAAAACAGATTAGCTCTAGTAAGAGAAGTGAAATATTTCTCAGAAACCTCTCTGCATGCATTTGTCACCACATGCCAAATACTCAAAGCATTTGGAAATCAGCACTATCCCAAATCGTGAATTGTGGAATAGGAAACAGTGTTAGCTTTTCTAAGGAAACATTCACAATAGAACAGAGCAACAAACATGAATGAATAAACATATAAATTAGCAACACATCCACAATCCCATTTTACAGCAGCCCACCTAAAGGCACTTTCCACTGAAACCACCAATCAGCCCTTAAACTCCATTCAGGTGTTGGTACTACACATTTATCAACTCCATACATTCTTTTTTCAATTTCTCAACAGCATTTTCTTCAAATTCCAATGCCCAAGAAATATCTATATCAGTCTCCGATGACTACAAAAATCAAAATGGGATTCTGCAAAATCTACTTATTCACCTCAAAAACAGCCATAACTGTAAAGAATTCGGTTCAGTACTTTCATCAAACATGTGTTGGACTATCACTTAAAAATAACTATATTATTACTATATGACGGAGGAGACTCACCGGCTGTTGATCAACTCATGTCGCTCGAATTGCATAGGAAAAATGTGGTCAATTGATGGCGTGAATCAGTGAGGTCTTTTATACTTGTCCATATATTGTATCCCTAAAGGGAAATTTGCGGTTTTTCTCCTACTGAAGGCGTGAATTGCATACGAGATTTACGATGACGTTTTTATGCCCTTTTTTTAGGGGGGGGGGGGGGGGCAGAATTTGTTAGTGAAAATTAAAAAAAAAACTAAATACTGATGTAACGGTCAGATGTTTTGATCGAAATAAAAGAATTGATATTGCAGCTCAAGTATTTATTTATCTTAGGGCCTGTTTGGAACCTGAGTTTTTTGGGAGTTTGTCTAAAACTTTACTGTAGTGCACTGTAGAAGTTTTTGAAAAAATTTTGTAGAAGTTTTTGTAAGGTGAAAATTTTTTTTGTAGAAGTTTTTGTAAGGTAAAAAATTTTGTAGGAATTTTTGTAAAATGAAAAACTTTTTTGATTCCTTTTCTTTTTTTTTTTTCTTTCTTTTTCTCTTTCTCTTTCTTTTTCTTTTTCTTTCTTTCCTTTTTCTTTTCTTTTCTCTCTTCTCTTCTTCTTCCTTTTTCTTCTTCTTCGTTCTGTGTAGCCTCCCCGTTCCCTCCCAGCACCGACCCCTTCTCCCGCCACCCCTCTCCACCCTTTCCCCTTTTCCTCCCCTCTGCCTTCCCACTCCCTCCCCCGCCACCCCCCTCTGCCCCGCCACCCCCTCCTCCTGCCACTCCCCCTGCCCTTTCCCAACTTGATGACCCCCTCCCCCCGGCACCCCCCTCTGCCGCGACCCCTTCCCCCTGCCCCAGCGCGACCCCTCCCCCCTGCCCCAGCGCGACCCCCTCTCCCCGCCCCCCCTCTCTGCCAGCAACCCCTTCCCCCCGCCACCCCCCTCTACCATTTCCCCAACCCGACCCAGGCACCACCCCCCGTCCTTTCCCCAGCCCTCCCCCCTCCCCCCCTGCTGTTTCCCCAGCATGCGCCTTCTCCATAGCCATCAACAAGCCATGTGCATCTCCGCACGATGGGGGACAAAACGGCGGTGGTGGTTGACACCGGTGGTGGTGGCGGGTTGGGATGGGGGTGGAGGAAGAAAAAAAGGGAAAGGAATTTTTTGTGTGTGTTGATTTTTTTTTTTTTTTGTGTTATTGGTATTTTGAAGTGTGTAGGTAAAAAATTTTGAGAAGATTTTTTGGAGTTCCTGTAGCAAAAGTTGTTAAAAAACCTGTAGGTAAAAAACTTGGCCAAAAAACTAGCTTCCAAACAGGCCCTTAGTTATAATATGTATATCCCTTTTTTGCCTTGTTTTCTGTAAAAACAAATACCACACACTCACTATTTGGAATTTCACATTATTTTTTCCAAATTCTCTTAGAAGGCATTTCTTCTTATTTTTGGCATGATTTAGTTTGGATTTTTATCCATCAATAATCTTCATGCTTTTAAATCTTTTCTGTTTTTGTGCGAAGAAAAAAGTTCGATAAATAAATTGAAATGAAAATGGATAGAATTTGAATACGAACCATATAAGAAAATTTTTTTAACAAGATAACAAAATTATGAACTGAAAACTTTATGCTAGCCTTTGTATCAATTAATTTATAGTTCAGGTTAAATGAAGTTTACGGTATTTTTGATTGGTTGTACACCTTAAGTAAATAATGAGTACAATAAAAGGATAATTTGTAAATGTGATAAAACGTTTTGCAAATTTCCCATGTTTTTTTTTCGAGAACAGTCTTTTAAAAGTCAATTTTGTATACACTATCACAATTGAATGCATAACAGAGATATAAAATTTAAATTATTTTAGATTAGTTGTCATGCATTCAAATTTAATAGTGTATATACTGTCAATATATATAAATTAATTTATCTTTTAAACGACATCTCATACTTATTGTTTGTCCTAAATAATTTTGGTATTTTTTAAACTCTGTTTTATGTTCTCTTTCTTTTCTTTTCTTTTCTTTTTTTTTTTGTGCGCAAGAAGTTAAATGAATCGAAAAAGTATACAAGTAGTAAGGGTAATTATGTCTAAAACCACATTAGTTAATCTCAACAAATTGGGTTTTTTTTTAACTAATGAAGTTCATAACCTGCATATTCAATAATTGGCATCATATATTAGGATATATATTTGGTTTTCAAAAGTCCACAACCACGACACGTTTATAACATTAGGATATATGTTCAAAAGTTGATAATCACGACAAGTTGAAGGCGCTCCAATGATTGTAAGACTCGTAACATTTTGTGAACCAAGTTAAGGATCATACTAACTTTTGCAATGTACTTTCTCCATTCCATTGAAAAGATTCTACTTTCTCTTTTTTAGTTATCTCAAAATATCTGTTGTGTTTGACATTTCTAATTATTTTATACTCTAAAATCTGTTTTATACCCTTCATTAAAGGTTAATTCAATTTTGTTCCCTCAAACTATACACGAAATCCCACTTCAATCCCTGAACTTCAAAATGAGATACTTAAATCCCTAAACTACAAACTATGTTTTAGTTACGTAAAATCGGTGATGGAATCAAAAAACTTGACGGTGTATTAGGAGTGTGAACATCACCCTCCTATAGCATGACTGTGTAAGTGTTACAAACTAAAAAAAATAGGGACACAAAAGTGATTTCATCTTTTGTAAGTGTTATAAACCAAAAAAAGGACATAAAAGCAATTCCATCTTTTTCTTTTTTTTTTTTTCCTTTTTTTCGTCTTCCATCATGCCCTTTTCTCAACTTTTCCAACCAATATCAAGAAAAAAAGGATGGAGTTCACTAAAAAGAACCCAACCAATTGATGCAGTAGACAACCTCCTTTCCTTCCCCCATAGTTGTCGCTCACTCTCCAGTTTTTCTTCCCTAAGTAGCATTATCACCAACAGCAGTAGCTTCTTCGTCGAATCCGAAGTGTTGCCGAAGTTTGACCCAACCCAAGTGGTAGAAGTGTTCGTTTGTGATAAGTATATATCTTACGTGTTTTTAAGTGTGTTTTATTAGTTAATTTTGATGTGTTTTAGTCACTTTTATAGCTAATTAACTAGGATTTTAATGAAAATGTACATTCTGTGATTTAAGTGATTAAAAATTCATTTCTATGGATTTTAATGGTGAAAACTTCATGTTTTTGTAGGTTTAGTGATTTAATCATCAAAGGAAGTGAATTGAGAATATATTTGGATGATTATTGATAATTTGAAATAGTTTAAAGAAGACAAGAAGTGCAAAGATGAAATGCAAGCAAGAACAAAAGAAATGCAAGTTTTCCAGATTTGACACATCATGGTATTTCGGCTATATCTTAAGTTACATGCATCGGATTGAAGTGACTTTTATACCATTTTGAAGTTAAGAGATATATCTACATTTGGTAAGAAGACATAAAAAATCCAGTTCAGTCATTTTCCTTGTCAAAATGTCAAAATACAGAAGTGCATGTGCATGGTCGAAAGCTCTGAAACATAGCTCTGTTTTCACACTACTTTCCAGCTCTACTCCAGACAAGAATTTCGGCTACACATGTTCAAGGGATCTTTTGAAAGAAAAAAGGAGCTTTATATCTTGTATAAAAAAAATCACTTTTTGATTCTCTTCACACTAGAGATGTAAGAATCATTAGAAAGAGAGAATAAGACATTAGAAGTAGTTCTAATCAGATTTTAGCATGAGAGCTTAGTTTTAAGTCTTGTCTTGTTCTCTCTAACTAGAACAATTTGTGAGAACAATTGGAGACTTCATTGTACAACTTATTTTGTTGAAGAAATCGAAGATCATTGGGAGCTTCTTCACTTCTTGGCTAAGCTTTCTTTAGCTATCTTTTTACTTGTGATTCAATATGTGTTCATGCAATGAATCTATATTCTTTCTTGTTATTTATCATATGAGTAACTAAACTTCTAGATTTAGGGAGTAGATGAAACTTATGACTACTTGCTATGAGTTAAATATCATTTACACTTGTTACATTTTGTATTAACTTGTTTATTTATGCATGCTTATCACTTGTTGTTACTTAATCACTAATAGCAAGTTATTAGTTGTTATTATTCAATGAAAGTTGGTAATAATGGTGGAACAACATAAATAGAGATTAAGTAGTAGACTCATGAGAATAGAGATACACTTAAATGGATTAAACTTGCATTTCATGAAGGAACAATAGTAGATCTAGTTATTCACCATGAGAATAGAGAAAACTAGTATAGTTTAGGCCATTTCATCATGAGAATGAGATTTGGTAATATTGGAAATGAATTCCTAGTTAAACAAGAGTTGTAACAAGAGCTAAATTTATTTGCTTGTATCTTATATGCCATAAGTGGAATCTATATCCCTAAACTTAAATATTTAGTGAATTTTCTCCATTGTTATCTTGCAAGTTATCTAGTTAAAACTAGTTAGATAGTAGGAATTACCATTTCTCATGTGTTAATTGATTATTAGTCTAAATAATTGTGTAAGTAAGGCTTTAGTACTTGTAAAGTTACTCCCTGTGGGATCGACCCGATATTTGCTCTAAACTACTAATTTGACCTGTATACTTACAGTCAAAATGAGTATATTTTGGAAGTAAATTTGTACTCATATCTAAAACCCGTTAAGTTTTTGACGCCGTTGCCAAGGAGCGGCAATATTAGGGTTTAACAATTTTTATTAATTTAGAAATTTCCTATATTAGTTAGTTAAACTTGTTTATAGTTAAGTTAGAATTTTTATTAGTTTTTGTGAAATAATTACTACATAATCTCTTTTATTTTTGTTTGTAGTGTATGCATCAAGTTTACGGGTAGTCGCATCTTTTGATCAGGAAATTGAAAGGACACTACGTAGACAAAGAAGGCATACACCACAACAAGAAGAAGAAGAGGTGCAAGAACGAATAGAGGGAATTGCTATAGAACTACCTTTTGAAGACGAAATGGCAGAAAATGAAGCAAATAAACGAGCTTTTAGGGATTTTGCTCTAGCGGGAACTCGAGGATCTCAAATAAGTATAGCACAGCCGTCGGTAAACTCTAATAATTTTGAGATTAAACCATCACTTATTCAAATGGCTCAACAATCTCAATTTGGAGGTAACGCCGTAAAGGATTCAAATGCACACTTAGCCACATTTTTTGAGATATGTGATATTATTAAAATGAATGGAGTTAATAAGAATGCTATACGGCTAAGGTTGTTCCCATTTTCCCTATGAGATAAAGTTAAAATTTGGCTGCACTCTCATGCTCCTAATACTTTCATTACTTGGGATGATTTGTCTAGAACATTCTTGAATAAGTACTTCCCATTAGGTAAAATGGCTAAACTTAGAATGGATATTACTAACTTTAGTCAATTAGATGGTGAATCATTATATGAAGTATGGGAAATGTTTAGAGATTTGCCTCGCAAATGTCCACACTATGGATTTTTCGATTGGCTAATTGTACAAATCTTCTATAATGGTTTATCCTTTTCTACTAAAACGACTATTGATGCAGCCGCATGTGGAGTTTTGATGGCAAAATCACCTCAAGAAACTCAAGGTTTGATAGAGAAAATGGCGGCAAATAATTATCAATGGGCTAATGAAAGAGGTAACCCAAAGTGCCAAGTAGGTATGATGGAGATGGATGCTATCAATATACTTAGTACCCAAATGAGCAATATGATGAAAGTGTTAAGTAGACAAACCGGATGTGGTTCAAGTTTATCTAATGTACATGTGGCTTGTCGTTCCATGTACAGAGGTGATTATGATACTAACGAATGTGTTGATCTTGAGCAGGTTCAATTTGTTAATAATTACAATAGGAATATTCAAAATAACCTATACTCAAATACATACAATCCGGGGTGGAGAAATCATCCAAAATTTGGGTGGAAAGATCAAAGGCAACCCTCAAAGGTTGACTAATCCGCCGGGAGTCCAATCAAGACAACTACAGACGAATATTAAATCGGCTTAGGAGATAGCGGTGGAGAAGTTAACTAAGGGTACTTCGGAGAGATTTGAGAGAATTGAAGGGAGATTGGACCAATTGACCGGGATGTATAGAAATCTAGAGGTTCAAATAGGTCAAATTTCCAATTCAATCAATAATAGAAACCGTGAAGAATTGCCTAGTAAAATCGAAGTCAACCCGATAGAGCATGTCAATGCTATCACTCTTAGAAGTGGTAAAATGGTTGAGGGACCTAACTCTGATAATTCAAGTAGTGAAAAAGATAAAGTGCAAATAATTGAAAGAGTGAAAGAAAGCCAAAGTGATCATGTTGTTATTGATATAGATGTACCTGCTCCCAATTTAAATTCTAATATGATTTCTTTTCCTTACAGGTTGAAGAAAGATGGGAAGGATCGGGAGTTTGAAAAGTTCTTCAAAATTTTTAAATAATTGCACATTAACATTCCTTTCATTGATGCTATTGCATAGATTCTCTCTTATACATGTTTCTTGAAGGATATCATGTCAAAAAAGAGGAAAATTGTAGATAATGAGATGATAGTATTAATGGAAGAGTGTAGTGCATTAATTTAGAACAAACTCCCTCCTAAATTGAAAGATGCAGAAGTTTTTCTATTCCCTGTACTATTGGTTAGCTACATTTTTCTAATGCTTTATATGATTTACGTGCAAGTATGTCACTTGTGCCTTTATCGGTTGATTGGAAGTTGGGACTTCAAGAGTTGAAAGTTACCAATATCGCATTACAGTTGGTGGATCAGTCAATTATACATCCAATTGATATTTTAGAAAATGTGCTCATAAGGGCAACACAATCTATTATACCTATGAATTTTATTGTTTTAGACATTGAGAAAGATGTGAAAATGTCAATTATCTAGGAATACCGTTTTTAGCTACTACACGAACTATAATTGATGTGAAAAAAGGTAAACTTATATTTTGGATTAATGGTGAGGAATTGGAATTTAATTTGATTAATAAAGATGGGGGTATAGAGTGTATTACTCTTGTTTTTAATATGCCATGTGACTAAAGGATTAACCAGGAAATGAATGAAAAAGTCAAATCTATACATTTTCTTGGTACTAATTTTTATGGTATAAGAGCAAGGGAGGCGAGGACAAGGACAGAAGTTTGCTTAATAAGTTCGCCATTCCATGAAGGAATAGACGAGAAAGGCAAGCGAATTATATTCCAAGGTGAAGTCAAGCCTTTACATGACAAGTCTAATACTCTTCCTTGGCATTTGAGGAAGTTGGACTATGGAGACCGATGCATGCTCATCACACGGTGCAATGGCCTAGGAGTTTTGACCCGTGGGGAAAAAATCACTCCCTAATATTCTAAAATGATTCGATTTTTTTTAGTCTAGCCAACGACCATAAACAAAAGCGCTAGTTGGAAGGCAACCCAATGTTTGAGTTATATATAATAATTTGGTATGATTTTGTGTTTAATACGTGTATTTAAATTAGTTTGTTGTTTTTGTATTATAGGTTTGGTAAACGGAAACAAAGATGACTATTTGAAACTGAAAAGGCGAAATTTGATCAAGGAACTTAACTCTCGATTAGCGTTAAAGGTGTTCGTTAAAAAGGGATAAAATGCATGTTTTGATCATTTTACATGTGCATGCAATAATATTTTTCACAAAAAAAAAAAGATTTAGGATGCATTTTGAGAATTTGGGGGTAAAAGTCTCATTTTTGGAAAGTTGCAAATTTCTGCAGTTTTTCTGCAGACATTGAAAACGCGACTCAATACACAACTAAAGGTCGTGTTTTCCTAACTTGTGTATTCGATTCTGCTGCTACAACACAGAATACACGAGTATCAGAAATACATGACCACAAGTCGCGTATTCCATCCTCACGTATTTCATTATGTACCCTCAACAAAGAACAAGCGACCATTAGAAAAACTCGACTTCAGGTCGCGCATTTAGTGGTCACGTATTCGGTTCTGCGCCAACATAAAAGAAAACGCGACCTCAAGTTGCGTTTTGAGGTCGCGTATTGTCCCTCAAGGTTTAAAACCAGAAAACGTGAAGGAGCTCTCCTTCACTCTTTTCTTCATCTTCCTCGCGTTTTCTCTCCACCAAAACACAAACAATTCACACACTTTCATTTTTACTCCATATTTTTGCTAAAAATCATCAACCCAACACCTCTTGATCATCTTATAGCCTTTCTAATTGATTAAAATCCAAAAAAAAAACAACTACAAATCGGTTTTTAAGAAATTTGGGGCTAGAGTTCTTAGTTTGCAATTTCTTTAATTGGAGATCAATTGGAATGATTTTTATAGGGCTTTTTGCATAATCATCATCTCCAAACATCCTTCTACGTGATTGAGATAAATCTCTTCATCAATTCTGTGGCGACCCCACTTCCCCCTGAGGCGAACCAAAGGGTTGGCGGGCCGTCTGCCCAACTATCGCCAGGACTCACGCGAGCAATCTAACCCGAAACCTTTCGAAGAATAAACTAATCTATTACAAAATAATCTTCCCCGAATAGAATCATACCTAAAGCCACATTAACTTCAGAGATAGCAATGATAAAATCGCCAGTAGAGGCCCTTAAACGTCCTACGTGCTACTTACCAAAGTACAAAGTCATAACAAACCGGGTAAATAAAATGCATAAATCCATAATACAACTTACAAGCCAAGTAATCGAATTAGGGTTTACACATTTTCCAGCTTCAAGTGGCAATCCAAAAAGGAAAATACATTATCCCAAATAACACATTACAGCCCACAGAATAAGTTATAGTGTTCAAACGCAGTCCAAAAGAAAAAAAAACATAAGTAAGCATCCAGCTTTCAGTTTCCAGAACCTGTTAAGGAAAACAATAAACGTGGGGTGAGTTAAAACTCAGTGGTGCCCCAAAACATGCAATCACATAATTTCAAACAGCGATTAATAACTGAACAACTTTAAACAGTTAGGAAGGCATGTAACAGCACAAGGTAGGATACGTGGGCTCTCAGGAGCCATTTTCCTCGCTTGATCATCATTTTTCGTAGTTGACCCTCCGTCAACTCTCACTACTTATAATCCATGTAGAGCGTCTTATTTTGATACCTAACCCGTCACCATTCATACCCCTGTCCCGGGCCCGCTCACCGACTAAGGACGTAGTATCCTCGAGATATACCCGTCACAGTAGTTGGATACAGAAGTCGAGGGATTCACCCAACGACGCAACTACATTTTAGATTTATGGTAGTTGGATACAGAAGTCGAGGGATTCACCCAACGACGCAACTACATTTTAGATTTATGGTTTCAGGAGAAAAATGTTTTTGCACAAGTCACCACTCGAACGGCTAGTGCGATAAAGTACACACAGCTCACTTCGATGGGTCAGAAACCAATTTTTCAACTTATCACACATCAAGTCAAGAAGGTACTTTAAGCAGGTAAACATAGAACAGGCAGGGACACTCACCAAAAGTGGAGTTCAGCTATCAAGTTGGGGATCGAATTCCGCGTCCTCGAAAAACCCTAAAAGCCAAAATTTGAAACTATAAGTTTCTACTCAGTTTTTAAGCTTATAGATATTGAGGTATATCTAATATACTACTAGTTCACTTTCCCTTAGAAAAATCAAGAATCTCCATAGGTTGAATCTTGACGAAAGTAGAAGAATTGTTTCCTTTAGTTTTCCTTAGAATACTTTTCTTATAAAAGGTAATTAGTATTATTTTCTTGAAATAAGTCGACAAACCTCTCAATTTCAATGTTAGAAAGTTACTTTGAACATTTCTCTAAAGTTACGGCTTTTGCAAAAATTATCCATAAAAACTATTTTTCCTAAAATAGGGTTTCTTGCCGAGCAAGTTTCCCAAGCTTTTCACCAAAATTAGTATAACTCGTATTTTGGAACTTTTCCTATAGTTAACTATCCAAGTGCAAAGCTTAAGGAAAGAAAAGGAATTAAAATAAGACTTAGAGTTTTCAAAAGCTATAGAACTTATTTGCTATAGCCATCAAGGCTAGTTTGAGCTAAAGGGAATTATTGGGTTAGAAAGTTTTTAGGCAAAACACTAGATATTGAGTTTTATAATATAATACTAGCTGGAAAATATTTTTGATTACTTTGACCACAGTCACTCGAGTTCGCAAGGTCGATACAACTTCCCCAACTCCGATTCCGTTTCGAAATCATAATATGGATCAAAATATGGCAAAAATCACATAGCAAATTACTAGGGTTTCGTCAATCATTAGCCCTAGATTTCAACAAGTGCATTTCTGAATAAAATAAAATGATCAACCAAGGCTTCATCAATCATTAGCACTTGGTTTCAGCAAGCCCATCATAAGCAAATAAAAATAAAGGCAAAGCCTCCAAGACATTCCAGCAATTAACTTTCATCACCCTGTAGTACTTATAAAATCATTCAAATGGCTAAGGGCTTCATCAATCATTAGCCCTTGACAACATCAATTATTTCCAACCACAATTTAATCAAGAATTTAAACCACAAGTAAGCTAAAATCTCAATCCAAAACCCAATTTCAATTTCACAAAGAAACAGGACATTCCTACCAAAACAGTCTACTTCAAGGATTTACAAACAGCAGTACACATGGATAAAAAATGCGAAATTTCTACAGGACAAAGGTCTATGATTCTAGTTTCAAATGCCACTGACGGCGCCTTAAACGGATTTTCCTACACCAAGATATAAACATTTTATTGAGATTGGTCAGGGACATCCGAAAATCTGAAATTTCAATTTCTCACTTGTGAAAACTCCTTTTCTCTTTTAACACCAACATGTTTTTATTTAAACCATCCATACACTTCTTATAGAACTTCAAAACAACATATTCCAAGCATTTACACCCATCATGATTCAAGGAACAATTTAAAAATCAAGTTAAGGTTCCAACTCACCCTTTAGCTATCACTTAAGAATCTCCACATGTATAACACAACATTTTCTGGTTCCATTTTCAATTTATCAAATATTTCATTGCTAAACAACTTACACCACTTAAAACTTACAACTCCTCGGTATTTCTAAGCCATCATTTTCCAAGGAAAATCCAGAAATAGGTTAAAATTCCAAAAGAAAACAAACTGAAAATTTCTGATCAAACCTCTCGGCTATTCCAGAATTTTTCCAGCACTTAGGTGTTTATAAAATCCAATTTTCCTCGGCTAAACCTGGTTTTAGATACCCAAATTATTTATGCAAAAAACATATCTAGCTAATTAATATTTCCAATTCAAAATTTAACTTAAACAACAGCTGCAAATTCCCAAAATTTCCATAAATTCTGTACAGCTAGCTTCGGACAAACATGCATGCAACAGATTGCATTATTATTTTATTTTCTGGTTTAAACTAACTAATTAGCTGCATGCAGAGCTTAATTAACTTGTTATTAACCATCTAATCATGTTTATAAGCTTAACCAACACATTAAACTAAATCAGGCTGCAAAAAAAAATTAAACTAAGCTCTCGGCAGTTTCTATACTAGCACATAACAGAATTATTTTTCTTAAAAATCTCATCCGATTGCCTAACATCACATGCATGTCACTAGATAACTTAAGCTTCTTGTTTTTGACTAGCTAAACACTTAAACAACCTCAGATTGTCGCAGGAAATCAGAAATAAGACTACAAATTCAAGCCAGCTCCTCGGCAGAAATTTTCTTAACCGAACCAGAAATTTTCTCTGCTTTAACACTTCATCCGAATGCCCAATTCAACATGCATGGTCTTAATCTTCAAGTTTTCACTCAGCTAAAGACACTTAGATGTTCAGATTGTCACATAAAAACACAATTGGAGCTGCAATAACACCTCAGAGTCTCGGTAGCAACATTTTATCAAAACAGAAATTTTCCTAATGGTTTGATTTCAGCACCCGATTGCATAATCTGAACATGCAAGCTCAGATGTAGCTTGCTCCACTAATAAACAACCTAATTAATCCAGAATTTACCTTAGATAGTAGCCAATCTCTCACACGAAAATTTCCAGAAATTTCTTCCTTGCTCACGGCTTCAAGTGCAGTCGGTGGTTCCTGGCTTCTAAGTTGCGGCTGGAATTGGTTGTAGCTGGTAGATTTGAGTTTGGTTGGTTGGAGTTGGTTGGAATGAAGGTACAGAATGGTGAAACTTCCTGCAAATCTCCTCCCTGGCTTCGCTCCAACTCACGGCAGAACCAGAAATTTCTGGCAGCTCACATTCCCTCCTCCTAGCTCACGGATGCAGCTCACCAAGTGGCTCTCCCTCTCGGATGCTCTTGGTCGAATGCAGAGGAAGAGGTGAGGCGCGTCTGTGGAGAGGATTTGCAGCGGTTTCGATGGAGTTGTGCAGAGAAGGAATGAGATTCGATGAAGGTGGTGTCTCGGTATTTAGAAAGGAGAAATGGTTTGCGGTTTGGTTTTGTGCAGAGAAGGAAATTGAATTGTGTCTTGTGGTTGTGGAATGAAATGTGAAATAAAGTGATTGGTAGGGTGGTTTTAGCCGTGAGATAGAAAGAATGGTTTGGTGGTGCCGTAGTTTGTGAGAGTGGTTTACGTGTAAGAATTGATTGCGTATAACATTGGTTGCGTATCGAATTGGTAATAGCAGTCGTGATTTGATTTGCAGTCAGACGTCTTGTTTGGTTTGCATGGAAAGGTAAGGTAAGGGTATTTTAGTCTTTTCACTTCGCTTCCTAACCTCAATTTAATTTCTCAAATCCGACTTAATTCTAAAAATTATCCCCAAGCGCGATTCAAACGCCTAATATACTCTAATATACCTAAACCATTTTTTTTATCGAATAATTATCCATTAAACTTGAATATTAAGGTTCCTAGTAATTCTTATATTATTTAGCGATTAAATTAGTTATTATAATTTTCAATTATTATTTCTCAAGAAATAGAGTTAGTCTAACTCGAACTTTATCGATTTAGTAATATAAAGTCAATTGAAATGATAATTTAATCCAAGGTGTCAATTTGCACATAAAAGTTATTTTTACGCACTTATTTGAAAACAAAGAAAAATAAGGGTATAATTTTCGAACTTTACACATTAGTTATGTTTAGTATATTAGAATTATATTTATTCAAAGTTCATTGGTTTTTATCTTAACGCGGGAATTTTTTTTTATTAACATTTTCCATTAGAAACTAATTGGAATTAATCATAAGGATTTAAATAATTTATTTTAAGATAGTAAATCTAACGATTCAATTATCATTAATTCTAGCATAAAGGAATTAAGTAATCTAACATTTTATTTTAAGGCGAAAAAAAATATTTCAACCCTAAAGATACTAATTTAGTCAAATAAAACCAAGAAATTTCATAACTTTGGAAAATTATGTTATTTTTCACGTAAACCTATTTTTACGTACTTAATTGTGAACAATTAAAAGTAATGCTAGAAGTTATTGAACAATAAAAGAAATGCAAATGAAATATGCTCCAACTTATATATCCATTTTTCAGGGTTCTCACATCCTCCCCTCCTTACAAGAATTTTGTCCTCAAAATTCACACTTTCTAAGGAAATAAATCAGGGTACTTTTTCTGCATTTTCTCTTCTAATTCCCAAGTTGCTTCCTCCAGTCCATGATTTCTCCATAAAACCTTCACCAGAGGAATTTTCTTATTTCTCAGTTCCTTTACTTCTCTTTCCAAAATCTTGACTGGTCCTTCTTCATACGTTAACGTTTCATCCACTTCAATTTCTTCCAGGGGCAGCACATGACTTGGATCGGAATAATATTTCTTAAGCATGGAAACGTGAAATACATCGTGAACCTTAGCCATGCTTGCGGGTAACTTCAGCTGATATGCTACATTCCCAACTCGCCTCAGAATTTCGAAGGGTCCGATATACCTTGGCTTTAGCTTCTTACCTTTCTTAGGTACTACTCCGCTCTTCAAGGGTTTAATTCTTAGGAAGACCTTGTCCCCTACTTTGAATTCCAAATCTTTCCTCCTTGTGTCGGCGTAGCTCTTTTGTCTACTCTGAGCGGTTTGAAGCCTTTCTCTAATTAGTTTCACTTTCTCCTGGGCTTCTTCTATCCAAGGTATCGCTGTTGGATCTAAAATCTTCTTCTCTCCTATTTCATCCCAATGAATCGGAGATCGACACCTTCTCCCATACAAAGCTTCATAAGGTGCCATTTGAATTGAGGCTTGGTAACTGTTGTTATACGCAAATTCTACTAAGGTCATATAATTACTCCATTTACCACCAAAATCCAATATACACGACCTCAGCAGATCCTCCAAAGTTTGAATTGTTCTTTCCGACTGCCCGTCGGTTTGGGGATGGTACGCAGTACTAAATTTCAACTTGGTCCCCAAAGACTCCTGAAATTTCTGCCAAAAACGTGAGACAAACCTTGGGTCTCGGTCAGACACAATGCTTACAGGAATACCATGTAATTTTAGGATCTCTTTTGTGTACAACTTGACCAGTTTTTCCAAAGAAAAGCTCATGCTTACGGGTAGGAAATGTGCAGACTTAGTGAGTCGGTCAACTATTACCCAAATTGCATCAAATCCTTTTTGGCTTCTAGGCAGTCCCGTTACAAAATCCATTGTGATATGTTTCCATTTCCATTCAGGGATTTCTAACGGTTGCAATAAACCAGAGGGCTTCTGATGCTCAGTTTTTACTTGTTGGCAGATCAAGCATCTCTGAACAAACTCTGCTACATCCTTTTTCAAACCTTCCCACCAGTACAATCCCTTCACATCATGATACATCTTGGTCACACCTGGATGTATAGTATATTTTGATCGATGTGATTCTTCCAAAATTTCTTTTCTTATCTCTTCATCTGCCGGAATCATAATACGATCTCGGAAGCTCAATACACCTTCAGACCCCAATTTAAAATCTAGGGTTTCCCCTTTTTGCACTTTCTCCAAATTCTTCTGAATCATAGGGTCTTTTTTCTGGGTCTCCTTAATATGCTCTAGTAATGATGATTTTAACGATAAGTTCCCAAGTAATATCTTCAGTTTCTCCAAACGAGGGTTCCAACCACTTATTTCTTCTAACATGTCCCACTCCTTAACCATTAACCCTGCTACTTGGGCCTTTCTACTTAGAGCGTCAGCTACCACATTAGCTTTTCCTGGGTGGTAGTTAATTGAACAGTCATAATCTTCCAGAAATTCTACCCATCGCCTTTGTCTCAAATTTAATTCCTTTTGGGAGAATAAATACTTAAGACTCTTATGGTCCGTATAAACCTCAAAAGTCACGCCATACAAGTAGTGTCTCCATTTCTTTAAGGCGAAAATCACTGCTGCTAACTCTAGATCATGAGTTGGGTAGTTTTGTTCGTGAGGCTTCAGTCTCCTAGAAGCATAGGCAATCACTTTACCATTTTGCATTAAAACACATTCTAGACCTTCTCCGGAAGCATCGAAGTACACAGCATAACCTTCACCTCCATCAGGTAACACCAAAACAGGAGCGGATGTTAAACGCTTCTTTAATTCCTGAAAACTTGACTCGCACTTCGGAGTCCAAGTAAACCTATTCCCTTTTTTGGTTAGCTCGGTCATGGGTCCAGCAATTTTCGAAAAATCCTTGATAAATCGCCTATAGTACCCTGCTAATCCCAAGAAACTTCTAATATCAGTTGGGCTTTCTGGTTGCTTCCAATTCATAACGGCCTCAACTTTTGCCGGATCCACGGCAATTCCCTCGGAAATTTTATGCCCTACAAAAGATATTTCATCAAGCCAAAACTCACACTTGCTGAATTTGGCATACAACTTCTGCTCCCTTAATGTCTGCAAGACTATCTCCAAGTGTTTAACATGTTCCTCTCGAGTCTTAGAGTATATCAAGATATCATCAATGAAAACCACCACAAACTGATCCAGATACTTCTTAAAGACTCTCTGCATTAAATCCATGAATGCCGCTGGTGCATTAGTTAAACCAAAAGGCATGACTGCGAACTCAAAATGTTCGTATCTCGAACTAAAAGCAGTCTTGGGTATATCCTCTTTCTTAATCTTTAACTGATAATACCCTTGCCTCAAATCCAACTTAGAGAAAACTACTGATCCTTGCAGTTGATCAAACAAACTATCTATCAACGGTAGAGGGTATTTATTCTTAATTGTAACCTCATTCAACCCTCGGTAATCAATACATAACCTCAAGCTTCCGTCCTTTTTCTTAACAAATAGAACGGGTGCTCCCCATGGTGAATCACTCTCCTTTACAAAACCTTTCTCCAAGAGGTCTTGCAATTGAATTTTCAACTCCTTCAGCTCTGCAGGAGCCATCCGGTACGGAGTTTTAGAAATTGGAGCCGTTCCAGGCACCAAGTCAATCTTAAATTCCACTTCTCTATCCGGCGGTAGAGTCCTTAGCTCTTCCGGAAAAATATCCGGAAATTCCCGTACCACTGGTACATCTTCCAACTTCACTTGATCACTGGGAGCATTAATCAAAAAGGCCAAGAAACCTTGAGCTCCTTTTGATAACATTTTCCTCGCCCGTATCCCTGAGATCATAGCAGATGATGCTAACCTACCCTTAACATCTAATTTCAGAGTTGCTTCCCCAGGTATACAGAATTCTACCACTTTTGCTCGGCAATCAAGCTTAGCATGATACTGGCCTAGGAAATCCATTCCTATGATAACATCATACCCTTTTATGTCCAGACTGATTAGATCCACTAGCATTTTACGCTCTCCAATCCAGAATTCACTATTCTTATAGGCTAACCTAGCGATTATCCTCTTATCACCCATTGGTGTCCTAATTTCAAGATCGAAGGGTAACTTAACAGGTCTCACATCTATTCCAGATATAAATGATGGATTTACGAATGAATAAGTTGCACCAGGGTCAATTAACACTTTACCTAATCGATGAAAAATGGGGAGAGTATCTTCCACGACTTCCGAGGAATCAGGTACAGGTTGATCATCTATGGCATACACCCTGGCAGGAACTGTTGGCCGGCTCCCTCCAGAAGTGTTTGATCTAGCGTTTGAATTACTCCCTTCTTGCATTTTTGGACATCCAGCAATTTGGTGCTCGCTACTTCCGCATCTCAAGCACTTTCCTTGCTTCTTCCAGCAACCATCTATATTATGGCCAGGTTTCTTACAAAATGCACAATTCACTTGGGGAACTATTGCTCGGTCTCCTTGTGAGGTATTCCTGGGTTGTCCCCTTCCAATCGGTCTCACTCGGGTTCCATTATTCCGTCCCCCTGCATTCCTGGCCCCGTTTCCTCTCGCTTGGGCGCCTCGTGGTGCTCCAGGATTATTCGCTCCAAGGGTTCCTCGGCCCACTTTGGCCGGTGGAGCATTTCCATACGTTGGCTCCCGACTACTGCTAGGAGCAAATCTCTTCCTAGCCTGAAAAGATTTCACTTGAGCCCTAGCTACTTCAACTCTCTGGGCTTTTTCGACAGCATCTGCAAAGGTATCAATCCTTATAGCAGGTAAACCTTCCTGTATCTCTACATTCAGACCCTGCACAAACTTTCTGACTCGCCTTTGCTCCGTGGTCACCAATTCAGGAGCAAAACGGGATAGTTTTGTGAACTGGACTTCATATTCGGCGACACTCATCGTCCCTTGCTTACATTTTATGAAGTCATCCTTCCTCTTTTCTTGGATAAGAGGTGGAAGAAATTTGGCATTGAACTCCCTTGTGAAGTTCGCCCAAGTCCTTGGAGTATGATTCCTGTCCCAGCTAGTCCTAATCAGATTCCACCAGGAGCGAGCAGCTCCCTCGAACTGGAATGCGGCAAAAGTCACCTGCCGCTCTTCCGTGTAGTTTAAAGTTGCGAGATGTCGGAGATTCTCTCCCACCATCCCTCAGCTATATCAGGTTCGGATCCTCCATAGAATTTAGGAGGTCCAAATTTCAGAAACCTCTCCAGTGCCCGATCCTCAGAATCGGCTGGGCCTCCTTGGCGATGCACTGGCCCAAAGGCTTGATGTTCAGTCAAGCGCTCCAAGATATCCGTGATACGATTAATGGCGGTGGCCACTTGATCTCCGGCCACTCCCTCTTGTCCTTGGTCTTGATTGACCTCGGGTTCCCTATCACCACCCACTTCCGGGTGTTGTCTAGTGGGTCTCCCACGGCTCCTTCCTACTATTTGACGATCCATTGCCTAATTATGCCTATTACTGAAGGGTAAGATAATTAGGCAAAATTTTATTTATAATTAATTTTTATGATTCGTTATGTGATTAAGAAAAAAAACAACATGGAAATTAGAGGAAAAGAAAACGAAACACTTAACTTATATTTCCGTGGAACAGTCATACAATTAGCAAGTTGGAACATTTCCGAAAGTAAGGCACATAAGTTAACAAAAATACATACAAATAATCCCTTAAACAAAAGTAGGGATATGGTGCCTCGGAAGCAAGTCATTCACCTAGACAAAACTTGATGACTTGACTAATGTTCCTGTTCTGCTCCTACCTATCTAATACTATCAAGTCAATCCTAACCTAACCCTCAGCAGGGCTATCAGGAGCAATGTCCTCAGCTGGATCCTCCTTCGGATCTTCCTCCGGATCCTCCTCTGGATCCTCCTCCGGATCCTCCTCGGCGCCTGCCTGTTCATCCTCCTGAAGGTAACTAGTAGCCTCCTCCATAAGCATAGAAGCATCAGCCCTGATGCCAGCACTCCTATCTCTGATCCCCTCAGCAAGTCGGGTCACTCTAGACCTCTGTCGCTCTATCTCCAATCGAGCAACCTCCAGCATATTATGCTCAGCAGTTAGCCTAATCTCCAAATCGGCTATGCGGTCGAACTGGGTATCCACCATGATACTCAACTCCTCCACATCCTGGGTCAAGGTGTGGTTAGCGTCCCACAAGTGGCAGCGCTCATCATCAAGAGATAATACTAACGCGTTGGGATACGCATATGTGGCCCTACATTGGCACCTAGGGTGCCTATCAGTTGGGGAGTATCGAACTCGGTCTCCTCCTCCTCGAGGTCTATAGGAAATGGATTTTAGCGGCTCTACGTGTCCATTAGCCTCGCTACTACCATTAGCATGCCCATTTCCATTCTCCATACTTGCAAAATGATCAACACTTAAAGGTTAGAACTTAAATAGCTAACCGAATCGTATATTACTTAAGGGATTTCTAATGGTCTCAAAACTTATTCCTAGAGAGGATTGGTTTTCTAGCACACCTAATATGTCCTTCAAATAACTTTTCTAACCTAAGCTCTGATACCACCTGTGGCGACCCCACTTCCCCCTGAGGCGAACCAAAGGGTTGGCGGGCCGTCTGCCCACCTCTCGCCAGGACTCACGCGAGCAATCTAACCCGAAACCTTTCGAAGAATAAACTAATCTATTACAAAATAATCTTCCCCGAATAGAATCATACCTAAAGCCACATTAACTTCAGAGATAGCAATGATAAAATCGCCAGTAGAGACCCTTAAACGTCCTACGTGCTACTTACCAAAGTACAAAGTCATAACAAACGGGGTAGATAAAATGCATAAATCCATAATACAACTTACAAGCCAAGTAATCGAATTAGGGTTTACACATTTTCCAGTTTCAAGTGGCAATCCAAAAAGGAAAATACATTATCCCAAATAACACATTACAGCCCACAGAATAAGTTATAGTGTTCAAATGCAGTCCAAAAGAAAAAAAAACATAAGTAAGCATCCAGCTTTCAGTTTCCAGAACCTGTTAAGGAAAATAATAAACGTGGGGTGAGCTAAAACTCAGTGGTGCTCCAAAACATGCAATCACATAATTTCAAACAGCGATTAATAACTGAACAACTTTAAACAGTTAGAAAAGCATGTAACAGCACAAGGTAGGATACGTGGGCTCTCAGGAGCCATTTTCCTCGCTTGATCATCATTTTTCGTCCCTCCGTCAACTCTCACTACTTATAATCCATGTAGAGCGTCTTATTTTGATACCTAACCCGTCACCATTCATACCCCTATCCCGGGCCCGCTCACCGACTAAGGACGTAGTATCCTCGAGATATACCCGTCACAGTAGTTGGATACAGAAGTCGAGGGATTCACCCAACGATGCAACTACATTTTAGGTTTATGGTAGTTGGATACAGAAGTCGAGGGATTCACCCAACGACGCAACTATATTTTAGATTTATGGTAGTTGGATACAGAAATCGAGGGATTCACCCAACGACGCAACTACATTTTAGATTTATGGTTTCAGGAGAAAAATGTTTTTGCACAAGTCACCACTCGAACGGCTAGTGCGATAAAGTACACACAACTCACTTCGATGGGTCAGAAACCAATTTTTCAACTTATCACACATCAAGTCAAAAAGGTACTTTAAGCAGGTAAACATAGAACAGACAGGGACACTCACCAAGAGTGGAGTTCAGCTATCAAGTTGGGGATCGAATTCCGCGTTCTCGAAAAACCCTAAAAGCCAAAATTTGAAACTATAAGTTTCTACTCAGTTTTTAAGCTTATAGATATTGAGGTATATCTAATATACTACTAGTTCACTTTCCCTTAGAAAAATCAAGAATTTCCATAGGTTGAATCTTGACGAAAGTAGAAGAATTGTTTCCTTTAGTTTTCCTTAGAATACTTTTCTTATAAAAGGTAATTAGTATTATTTTCTTGAAATAAGTCGACAAACCTCTCAATATCAATGTTAGAAAGTTACTTTGAACATTTCTCTAAAGTTACGGTTTTTGCAAAAATTATCCATAAAAACTATTTTTCCTAAAATAGGGTTTCTTGCCGAGCAAGTTTCCCAAGCTTTTCACCAAAATTAGTATAACTCGTATTTTGAAACTTTTCCTATAGTTAACTATCCAAGTGCAAAGCTTAAGGAAAGAAAAGGAATTAAAATAAGATTTAGAGTTTTCAAAAGCTATAGAACTTATTTGCTATAGCCATCAAGGCTAGTTTGAGCTAAAGGGAATTATTGGGTTAGAAAGTTTTTAGGCAAAACACTAGATATTGAGTTTTATAATATAATACTAGCTGGAAAATATTTTTGATTACTTTGACCACAGTCACTCGAGTTCGCAAGGTCGATACAACTTCCCCAGCTCCGATTCCGTTTCGAAATCATAATATGGATCAAAATATGGCAAAAATCACATAGCAAATTACTAGGGTTTCGTCAATCATTAGCCCTAAATTTCAACAAGTGCATTTCTGAATAAAATAAAATGATCAACCAAGGCTTCATCAATCATTAGCACTTGGTTTCAGCAAGCCCATCATAAGCAAATAAAAATAAAGGCAAAGCCTCCAAGACATTCCAGCAATTAACTTTTATCACCCTGTAGTACTTATAAAATCATTCAAATGGCCAAGGGCTTCATCAATCATTAGCCCTTGACAACATCAATTACTTCCAACCACAATTTAATCAAGAATTTAAACCACAAGTAAGCTAAAATCTCAATCCAAAACCCAATTTCAATTTCACAAAGAAACAGGACATTCCTACCAAAACAGTCTACTTCATGGATTTACAAACAGCAGTACACATGGAGAAAAAATGTGAAATTTCTACAGGACAAAGGTCTATGATTCTAGTTTCAAATGCCACTGACGGCGCCTTAAACGGATTTTCCTACACCAAGATATAAACATTTTATTGAGACTGGTCAGGGACATCCGAAAATCTGAAATTTCAATTTCTCACTTGTGAAAACTCCTTTTCTCTTTTAACACCAACATGTTTTTATTTAAACCATCCATACACTTCTTATAGAACTTCAAAACAACATATTCCAAGCATTTACACCCATCATGATTCAAGGAACAATTTAAAAATCAAGTTAAGGTTCCAACTCACCCTTTAGCTATCACTTAAGAATCTCCACATGTATAACACAACATTTTCTGGTTCCATTTTCAATTTATCAAATATTTCATTGCTAAACAACTTACACCACTTAAAACTTACAACTCCTCGGTATTTCTAAGCCATCATTTTCCAAGGAAAATCCAGAAATAGGTTAAAATTCCAAAAGAAAACAAACTGAAAATTTCTGATCAAACCTCTCGGCTATTCCAGAATTTTTCCAGCACTTAGGTGTTTATAAAATCCAATTTTCCTCGGCTAAACCTGGTTTTAGATACCCAAATTAGTCATGCAAAAAACATATCTAGCTAATTAATATTTCCAATTCAAAATTTAACTTAAACAACAGCTGCAAATTCTCAAAATTTCCATAAATTCTGTACAGCTAGCTTCGGACAAACATGCATGCAACAGATTGCATTATTATTTTATTTTCTGGTTTAAACTAACTAATTAGCTGCATGCAGAGCTTAATTAACTTGTTATTAACCATCTAATCATGTTTATAAGCTTAACCAACACATTAAACTAAATCAGGCTGCAAAAAAAAATTAAACTAAGCTCTCGGCAGTTTCTATACTAGCACATAACAGAATTATTTTTCTTAAAAATCTCATCCGATTGCCTAACATCACATGCATGTCACTAGATAAATTAAGCTTCTTGTTTTTGACTAGCTAAACACTTAAACAACCTCAGATTGTCGCAGGAAATCAGAAATAAGACTACAAATTCAAGCCAGCTCCTCGGCAGAAATTTTCTTAACCGAACCAGAAATTTTCTCTGCTTTAACACTTCATCCGAATGCCCAATTCAACATGCATGGTCTTAATCTTCAAGTTTTCACTCAGCTAAAGACACTTAGATGTTCAGATTGTCACATAAAAACACAATTGGAGCTGCAATAACACCTCAGAGTCTCGGTAGCAACATTTTATCAAAACAGAAATTTTCCTAATGGTTTGATTTCAGCACCCGATTGCATAATCTGAACATGCAAGCTCAGATGTAGCTTGCTCCACTAATAAACAACCTAATTAATCCAGAATTTACCTTAGATAGTAGCCAATCTCTCACACGAAAATTTCCAGAAATTTCTTCCTTGCTCACGGCTTCAAGTGCAGTCGGTGGTTCCTGGCTTCTAAGTTGCGGCTGGAATTGGTTGTAGCTGGTAGATTTGAGTTTGGTTGGTTGGAGTTGGTTGGAATGAAGGTACAGAATGGTGAAACTTCCTGCAAATCTCCTCCCTGGCTTCGCTCCAACTCACGGCAGAACCAGAAATTTCTGGCAGCTCACATTCCCTCCTCCTAGCTCACGGATGCAGCTCACCAAGTGGCTCTCCCTCTCGGATGCTCTTGGTCGAATGCAGAGGAAGAGGTGAGGCGCGTCTGTGGAGAGGATTTGCAGCGGTTTCGATGGAGTTGTGCAGAGAAGGAATGAGATTCGATGAAGGTGGTGTCTCGGTATTTAGAAAGGAGAAATGGTTTGCGGTTTGGTTTTGTGCAGAGAAGGAAATTGAATTGTGTCTTGTGGTTGTGGAATGAAATGTGAAATAAAGTGATTGGTAGGGTGGTTTTAGCCGTGAGATAGAAAGAATGGTTTGGTGGTGCCGTAGTTTGTGAGAGTGGTTTACGTGTAAGAATTGATTGCGTATAACATTGGTTGCGTATCGAATTGGTAATAGCAGTCGTGATTTGATTTGCAGTCAGACGTCTTGTTTGGTTTGCATGGAAAGGTAAGGTAAGGGTATTTTAGTCTTTTCACTTCGCTTCCTAACCTCAACTTAATTTCTCAAATCCGACTTAATTCTAAAAATTATCCCCAAGCGCGATTCAAACGCCTAATATACTCTAATATACCTAAACCATTTTTTTTTATCGAATAATTATCGATTAAACCTGAATATTAAGGTTCCTAGTAATTCTTATATTATTTAGCGATTAAATTAGTTATTATAATTTCCAATTATTATTTCTCAAGAAATAGAGTTAGTCTAACTCGAACTTTATCGATTTAGTAATATAAAGTCAATTGAAATGATAATTTAATCCAAGGTGTCAATTTGCACATAAAAGTTATTTTTACGCACTTATTTGAAAACAAAGAAAAATAAGGGTATAATTTTCGAACTTTTACACATTAGTTATGTTTAGTATATTAGAAGTATATTTATTCAAAGTTCATTGGTTTTTATCTTAACGCGGAATTTTTTTTTATTAACATTTTCCATTAGCAACTAATTGGAATTAATCATAAGGATTTAAATAATTTATTTTAAGATAGTAAATCTAACGATTCAATTATCATTAATTCTAGCATAAAGGAATTAAGTAATCTAACATTTTATTTTAAGGCGAAAAAAATATTTCAACCCTAAAGATGTTAATTTAGTCAAATAAAACCAAGAAATTTCATAACTTTGGAAAATTATGTTATTTTTCACGTAAACCTATTTTTACGTACTTAATTGTGAACAATTAAAAGTAATGCTAGAAGTTATTGAACAATAAAAGAAATGCAAATGAAATATGCTCCAACTTATATATCCATTTTTCAGGGTTCTCACAAATTCTTTGAATTTAGAAGTTGGTATTTCTCTATTTCCTGAATTTTCTGGCATCTTCTAATTTCGAAATTTTGATGAATATTATTGATATTTTTGGCTTCCAATGTGCTTATTATGATTGTTTAAGCATGTTTACATGTTAAAATGTAGCAAATTGATGGATTATTAGTTGTTTAAATTTGTAAATTACTATATTTGGACAAAATTGAAAAAATTGCTTAGATTGTTCTTGAGCCCTTGTATATGGATGATTATGGGTACAAATGATTGGGTGATGATGTTTTGGCATGTGCATTGTATATAGAGTAATTTTGATGAATTTTGTAATTCTTAGGGATAATTGTTGCTTAATCATGTTTATGGCTAAATGGGTATTATTGTTGCTACTTAATGATTGTTATAAACTTGATTATTACTAATTTCATTAATTGGGATATATTTGTTGTCTATTTCAATAAATTGGTGATTTTGGCAATTTTTGGAAAATTTTGACAATTTTAATGTCATGTGTCTCATGTCATAATATTAGGAAATGTTGAACATTTAATTAATTCGTTATGATATAAAGATGTGAACTTGTCGTTATTGGACCCAATTTTGGCCTCTATACATGCATGATATACTCTACACAATGCCTATAGTTACTAAATGAGTTATATATATTGTTTAATGTGTGAAATATATTCTAGAACATGTGGATAATCGCATTTCTTTTCTTAGGCACTATGGTAAGGGGAAAGCAAGTTGTTTATTCTTCCTCTAGTAGTGAAGAAATGGAAGTAAGCGAAAAAATTGAGGTAAGCGAAAAAGAGGAATGATCTTCATCATCTCAACCTGAGCCAAGACGTCAATAGGGACAAATGTCACAACAAGTTGAGCCAATGGTGTATGATAGTGCCAGATTTTCAACGTTGCAAAATCAAGAGTAGTATGAAGTTCATGCTAATTTGGAATTCCTATTCGAGAAGCATGTGAGCTCAGAGATTGAGACAGCGAATCCCATTTTTAAGGCGTTCAACCAACTTAGTTGGCCGTCGATTCTCAACCTGCCCACATACTATTACCTAGAGCTAGTGCGCGAGTTCTACGCCAACATCGTCAACAAGACACGCCATAATGTAGAGTTGTGGGTGCGTGGGAGGTGCATTTCTTTAACACAGGAGCGCTTAGCAGCTATTTTGGGTTGTAGCAACTAAGGTCAGGCGGTCGATCTGAAGAAGGGTTTTGTCGCACTCAATAGGCGGTAGGATCCGTCACATGTCATGAATAGGTTTGGTCTTAAGTACCAACCTTTTCGGTCTTCAAAGAAGTAGACAATGGTAGCAAGTGTCTTTGATACTCGCCATAGTCTCATCATTATATGATGTTACATAATGTGATTCCGAAGAAGACGGGGCACAGCGAGGTCCAGAACAGCGACATCTACTTTCTTGGTTACATATTCTACAACCGGGAATTATCATACGCCTGTATTCCTCTAGCGAACATCATCATTAGCTTGATACGCTCCGCGGTGAGAAGACACACAACATCGTTCAAATTAGCCTTTCCACGCCTACTTTCTTTGGTGTTCTAGAGAATGGAAATTAATTTGGTTGGAGCTGCATAGGAATATGTTCGCACTAATGTTGAATTATCTTTGACTTCACTTCGAAATATGGGTATAGATGTGGCAGCCATCCCTCAACCGATTCGGGAACGATGAGCCAAGGCACGACATAGTCGAGATAAGACTGGTCTCTCCACCACTGCACCACCACCTCCTCCTCTAGTGCATCCACCTCAATCCAACTGGCAGAGGCTTTTTGGTCATTTGGATGGCATTGAACATTAGTTAACTAGAATGGATACTAGCCTGCAGCACATTGAAGATCATTTCGGCATACGTCCATCTCCCACGCATGACGAAGAGGCAGACGACTATAGCTCTACCGAACTTAACATGATCTTTATCTTTGTTTTCCATCTTGTCTCTTTCGTTATTGTATTTTGTTCTAATTTTTCTTTAAGGGATGTTTCACTCGCTCTTTTTATTTTGCAATTCAGAACTTGTGGCAGTTGTTAGTAGATAGTTGATTGTAGATGGTTGATCGGTTGATGACTCGTGATTCAAAGTTGAACTGGACCGCAACCATTACAATGGGTAGTAACCTATTCTTATTTTGCTTCTTTTCTTTCCCTACACATTGAGGAGAATGTGTATGTTAAGTGTTGGGGGGGGAGATTGGTCTTTATATGTTACTTTTGTGCTTAAATGTTTGGACATGTTATTAGATAATTGCAGTGTGTCTTGAATGCTGTTAATCTTGGGTTTGCTGGCAAGAAGTTTCTTCTGTTTATAAGGGAAAACTCTACCAAAAATTTTCTAAAATCTTGTCCAAAATAGCAAAATTGCCCCCAAAAATTTCAAAACTTTTCAATTTTATACAAGGGGTAACAAGTTCCATACCATTAGTAATTCAAATTTCTTCTGTTTTTGAGATAAATATACGTGACTTGGAAACTTCTTTTCTCAATTAACTTGAGAATTACTATTATGTAATTATAATTTCTACATTTATAGAAAAGTATATCGTGTAAAGTGGAGAAAATTATGCCTACATTTTACAAATTTGAAGAAATTTCTTCTTTTTACTTGATTTTATAAGATAAGTAATAAATATGGTCACCAAGTGCAATACTCTTCTCATGATTATTCTTTTGTGGGAATGTTTTTATTTTTACTTCTAAAAAAAGGAAAAAGCAAAGAAGAAAAAAGAAAAAAAAAAGAGAATAAAAGTTATTCTACTCCAATGGTTCTTGTACTTAGTAACTGAGAGTTTTCTTTTACAAATGTCGATTTTCGTATAAAACGGTACTAGAATTAAGAGTATGCAAAACAACTTGAGAATGTGAAGTGTTGAATAACCGGTGATGTTCATCTAAAAATGTCGATATTCGCGTCAAAAGGCACTTTCACAACTTGAGTATATATATTTAGATATACTATATGAATAACTTTGAATAAGAAGATGATCATGGGTTTAGGAAATATTTTATTGGTCGTAGGGATTACTTGCTTGTGAAATTGGGTAAGGATGAGAAATTGAGTTGAACTAGTTAAAATTATGGTATAATTGGCTCTCCTTTACTTGATATTATTGGTATTTGAGCTTAGTTGAATGATTGCATAATGGTTATTTACCTTGTTTTGAAAAAAATGAAATTGAATTGTGCACATATGTTTATTTTCAAAATTTTGGATCATTGTTGGTTTGTATTTATAATTGCCTGAGGACAAGCAATGGTTCAAGTGTGGGGGAATTTGATAAGCATATATCTTACATGTTTTTAAATGTGTTTTATTAGTTAATTTTGGCGTGTTTTAGCCACTTTTATAGCTAATTAACTAGGATTTTAGTGAAAATGTACATTTTGTGATTTTAGTGGTAAAAATTGCTTTTCTATGGATTTTAATGGTGAAAACTTCATGTTTTTATAGGTTTAATAATTCAATCATCAAAGGAAGTGAATTGAGAACATATTTGGATGATTATTGATGATTTGAAATAATTTAAAGAAGACATAAGTGCAAAGATGAAATGCAAGCAAGAACAAAAGAAATACAAGTTTTTTAGATTTGACACATCATGGTATTTCCTCTATATCTTGAGTTACATGCATCGGATTGAGGTGATTCTTGTACCATTTTGAAGCTAAGAGATTGATCTACATTTGGTAAGAGACATCAAAGTCCAATTTAGTCATTTTCTTTGTCAAAAAGTCGAAATATAGAAGTGCAAGTGCATGGTCGAAAACTGAAACATAGCTTTGACTAGCCGAGAGTATTTTGGCCATAACTCGGTCCACAGAGTTCCAAATTGGATGATTCTTGAAGCATTGGAAAGCTAACTTAAAGGGCTACAACTTTTATGTTATTTCACAAGAGATAGTTTGGCCTCCATCATTGAGAAAATATCAGTTGAAGTGGAGCTAAATTGGCAGATTCGAATACGTGAGATGGCAATACGCGACCTTAAGTCACGCATTCCTGAGGTCACGTATTATAGGTTGCATTCTGTAACTTGCTCAGCCACTTGCTCTATTTTCACACTACTTTTCAGCTCTACTCCAAACAAGAATTTCAGCTGCATATGTTCAAGGGATCTTTTGGAAGAAAAAAGGAGTTTTATGTCTTGTCTAAAAAATCACTTTTTGACTCTCTTCACACTAGAGAAATAAGAATCATTAGAAAGAGAGAATAGGACATTAGAAGTAGTTCTAATCAGATTTTAACATGAAAGCTTAGTTTTGAGTCTTGTCTTGTTCTCTCTAACCAGAACAATTAGAGATTTCATTCTACAACTCATTTTGTTTAAGAAATAGAAGATCATTGGGAGCTTCTTCACTTTTTGGCTAAGCTTTCTTTATCTATTTTTTTACTTGTGATTCAATATGTGTTCATGCAATGAATCTATCTTCTTTCTTGTTATTTATCATATGAGTAACTAAACTTCTAAATCTAGGTAGTAGATGAAACTTATGACTACTTGATATGAGTTGAATATGATTTATACTTGTTACATCTTGTATTAACTTGTTTATTTATGTATGCTTATCTCTTGTTGTTGTTTGATCACTAATAGCAAGTTATTAGTTGTTATTATTCAATGAAAGTTGGTAATAATGGTGGAACAACATAAATAGAGGTTAAGTAGTAGACTCATGAGAATAGAGATACACTTAAATGGATTAAACTTGCATTTCATGAAGGAAACAAGAGTAGATCTAGTTATTTACTATGAGATTAGAGAAAACTAGTCTAGTTTAGGCTATTTCATCATGAGAATGAGATTTGATATTATTAAAAATTAATCCCTAATTAAACAAGAGTTGAAACAAGAGGTAAATCTATTTACTTGTATCTTATATGCCATAAGTGGAATCTACATCCCTAGACTCAAGTATTTAGTGAATTTTCTCCATTGTTATCTTGCAAGTTATCTAGTTAAGACTAATTAGATAGTAGTAATTACCATTTCTCTTGTATTAATTGATTATTAGTCTAAATAATAGAATAAATAAGGCCTTAGTACTTGTAAAGTTGCTCCTTGTGGGATCGACCCGATATTTACCCTAAACTACTAATTTGACCTATATACTTGCAGTCAAAACGGGTATATTTCAGAAGTAAACTTGTACTCATATCTAAAACCCGTCAATTTGGATTACTGGCGGCAAAGTTGGAGCAACGAGTTCACTCGCTCCCAAAATTGGCCCGCTCAGTCTCATCCCAAAGAAAATTGGTGAAAAGAAACTACAAAGAATTGGAAAAGGCCTCTAGGTCATCTTTGTGCTCATCGTCCCAATCGTCAAGCCAAAAAGGAAAATTTCAAGTAGAATGCATAATTTAGACTACAAAGCAGGGAATGTGAACTAAATTGTCTAAAAGATGAAAATGAATTGAATGTGTACTTGGTTGAGACTTCGAAATTGATATCACAATCGGATTCAAATACAGAAGGTTAGTATGTATTAGTAAAGGGGAAAAATTATGGGAATTGCTATCTGAAAAGTTTCTTGCCTTTTCTTTCAATATTCTTTCACTCAATAAAACCTTCAAGGCCACTGCAACCTCCAGGGAAGATCCCATACCAACATATCCAAAAACAAATTTCAAGCTTCAAGTTGAAATTTTTTCTAACTTTTTGATGCATGTTTTATCCTTGGAATCTTTGATATTGAAAAGAAACATAGAAAAGTAGGAAATTCGATGATGGCTAAAGCAGGTGGAGATCAACCATGATCGAAAAGAGGGGAGGGTCAATATTAAGAATGGATTAGTCGTGATGGGTTTTGGTGACCAGCAAAATGCAGGGGGTGGAAAGGGGATTGGAAATAGTGGGTTGGCTAGGGTTGGGAGGGGAGAGGTTAGAAAGTGACAGTGATGGAAGATGGGGTGGTAGAGGTGGGGATGCGATTGGAAAGGATGGGAAAGAAGAAGAATAGGGAAAAAAAAAGAAGGAAAATGGAAGAACAAAGAAAAAGGAATTAAAAAAGGTAAAATTATCTTATGTCCCTATAATAGATACACAATCATATTTATGGAGCGTGTACTCCACATTCCTAATACACCGTTAATTTTTTGAATTCCATCACCGATTTTACTTAATTGGAACACATTCTATAGTTTAGAGATTTAAGTGTCATATTTTGAAGTTTAGGAATTGAAGTGAGATTCTGTGTATAGTTTAAGGGGAGAAAATGGAACTAACCCAAAAATTAGAGTTAAATGCACTGACCCAACCTACACTTGGTCTCCAATTACAGTTAACATTGTAAACTTTTTTACTAGACACTTAATGTCCCTTTTTGATGTTTGGACAAAACAACCATCACTATGCATATATGCATATAGATATATATATATATATATATATATATATATATTTGTTTTTCTCCTTTTTAACATTCCCTTTTTTTCTATTACTTTGTTTTCATTTTTCCTTTTTGCCCTTCCCTCATTGCTATTGTTTCTTTCCTTGTCCTATTAGTTTTACTAATTTTATTGTTATAATAATATTTTAATTTTCTTCTACTTATAATTCTATTCTTGCTGTAATTTGTTTACTTGAGTATTTTTGCTACTAGGAGTTCATGACTAACTATTTGGCATGAGAAAATGTTACATATTCATCACAATGAAAAGCATATATAATCTAGGAAGTTAATTATCTAAATAAATATACACAAACTAGAACGCATAGATATGTAATATTTAATAATAAATATCAACTAAAATACACCACTAGCATTTTTATTTATCTTTACTCTTTACTATCTGTATAGTTTGGAAATGTGAATTGAACTCCAATTTTTGTTAACAGAATTCTAGTAAACCGTTTGACCATGTGAATTAAACAAAAATACCTGTTCTTCATTGAGTTTTGAATAGAACATTTTTATGAGATAGTAATTAAAATGAAAAGTATATGCTACCATTATTATCAGTACTAAAAATTAAACGTAAAAGATTAAAGGAATACTTAGTTCATGTAGATTAAAAGTAGTAATATATATATGTAATAATAGTAAAAAGAAGAAAGTAACTAGTCATGGAAGAATAAGAAAAAAAGAAAAAAAGCACAAGCTAAAAAGGAAAGAAAAATGGAGAAAAAGAACATAGAAAAATAATTAACGTTGAAAGGGTTGTAAACAAAGTTTAATGGTTTAAGACTAAGTAGAATTGGCCTAGCCTAACGATTCTATAGCCTCTTCCTAGTAACTCGAGATAAAGTTGAGGAGGGGTGTAGTGCATTGCCAACCAACTAGATAATATAAAATTATGATTGTATATCATTAGATCAAACAGTGAGTCAGTGAACAATCATCAACTAGAATTAAGGCAACAACGAAAGCATAATCAAATTCAGACCCCGAAATAATCAAATGTATAGTATACATTGATTGTTCCATTAAACATTCGAGAAGTTGCGTCACGAGCACGTCAATCTAGGGCTGGGCTGTCAATCAATCATCTGAGGGCACAGCTCTCCTAGTTAGTAAGATATTTGGTTTCTGCTTATTGGTTTTGGGATAATATGTGTGAGCTCGTATTTGGCTTACAATACATTCAGACTTTAAGTCTAATTCGGATTTAGCTCAAACTCATTAATTATTTCTTAATTTTCTAAATATAATTATTATAATCATTAAGTAGTAAAGTTCATAATAAAACATGGAAAATGTATTTATTTAATGAATCTAATTCATTTTCTATTAATTACTAATAGTCTAATTGTACATTTTATATTTAAAAATAATACATTTATAGTTATATACATTAAGATGCACACACACACACACACACACACAAATATATATATGCGTAGGTATATAATAATGGACTAGACTTTAATTGGGTTGAGCCCATAGAAATCCAAACTTGGCTCAAATTTAGATCTAAACTTTGCCAGATCTAGAACTGTAATAAGTTTAGCCCCTTTTCTTAAGGGTCGAACAGGCCATGTTCGAGTTGATTCGACCCTATTGAGCCCTAGTTAAATCCTATAGATCCTAATCACAAAACCAAAATAGAAAAGTAAAGCATGATATTGGCTAATCCCTGCATGCATGGTAAATGTTTCTTGTTGTTCTATGAGCATTTACATCATAAGTTTTTTCCATTCTACATAACTTCAATCTCACGATTTGAGGCCCGTCTAAACTTCACTCACTTATTCCACTCTGTTGGATGACATCTTTTGGGCCTTCCCTTTTCCATAGCACCACTTCTTCCTATGTACTCTTCCGTGCTACCAAAAAAGTTTCTAACGAACTCAATGTGACCCCTTTGAAATTTTTGTTTTGGACTTCCTCAAGCTTATGTCTGAAACATAGGGGCTCAAACTCTGCCACGGAAAGATACATTTACTTTGCTTCTGATGCCCTGCCAAAGAAAAAGAACAATCTTGTTGCCTCCAAAGTCTAAACAGGATGAGGGTCTCTCTCTCTCTCTCTCTCTCTCTCATCATACGAGTAAAAGGAGGGAAGATAATGAGAATTCAACCTCGTTAACAAAAAGCAGGAACTCGCTTAAGGATCCAACCTGATATAAAATACTTTAAGCAACTACAATCATAGGCTTACAAGCTAATACTCTTTTGAAAATGATCATTGTCCACACCATAGATACCTGATTACATGTTTGAAGAGCTTTAAACAACAGTCCTACAAAAAATGGGGTCTTCAGCAATACAGTGTAAATATAAACCCAATAGTAGCAAAGGGGTTTAGACACCAAAATAAGGGTTGGGGGAGAGGGGGGAGGGGTGAGCGGTTTCCATGCCAACGTGAGCCAAGAGCACAGTTTGTGTGTGTGTGTGTGTGTGTGTGTGTGTATTTGGTGGGAAAGGATAAATTTAAAAACCAAACACACCGAGAGCACTGTTGCTTGGACTAACATGCGCCTTCTCTTCCGTTGCTATTTAGGGGTGGCCACGATTCAGATTTGAATCAGTAGTTTGTTGAGTCAAAATCAGAACTGAATTTTAGAGACTGAAACCAAAACTATAATCGTGACTAAAGATTTAGGTTCAGGTTCACAAAAATTTTGAATTTGAACTTGAATTGGCGGTTTAAGATCGGTTCAAAACATTAAAAAAAAAAAATACCTGCTATCTAAACCTATTTGGCCAGTTTAGAATTCAATATTAATAGTGAGCACCTAGCACCAATAGTCTCAATCCTAACCTAACAATCTATTGTCCCATCCGGTTAGTAAGTTTATACCCCATACCTAATTTAAATTCAAGAACAATTTAATCTAATCAACAATGAGGTAATTTTTAAAATAAAAATTGCATCATTTTTTCTTTTTCCTTGCATATGATAATATAATAATTCTACATTTATTATCATATTTTTTTAGAATCAATTTTATGATAACAAGTGTTTAATCATAATTAAAAGAACCTGAACAGTAATCGAAAGAAAAATCTGAACCATAATCGGAATAAAATTGGAACCGAAACTAGACCGGAATCAAAGATTCAAGAACCATGACTGTAATCATCTTTGTAAGGGCCGATTTAGGTTCCACTTTTCACAAGAATTGGAATAATCAATTTTAAATCAAAACTCGCAATTTTGGAACCATAGCCACGTCTATCTCGCCATTTCAAAGCTTAGAGTTGTGGTTTGTAAACGCACTAAAAACCCATGCCTTGCATGGAAGGTGCAACTAGTACTAATGATTAATTTCTGCTTCGAACGATAAATTTACTCACATGGTCACTTAATTTTAGATGCTTGACATTTTGCACTTTACAAATTAAGCTTTACCATACTTTAGATGTGGACTTGGAATCTGAGATAACACATAAATCAGCCAACGAAACATTCAAACTTAGGTTTGAGCTCCAATTAGCCTGGCAAAAGGTTGGATCACAAATTTCTTTGATCCTAAAACGAATAAAAAAAAGGGAATCTGGATACCGATTTAGACACGAGTTTCCAAGGATCTCCAACTTTCTCAGTGAAGGAATATGGAGATACCAATGTCATCATCATTGAGAAAATTAATGCCATTTATTCTCATATCCTTTAGTGATGAATAGGCTGTTGGATTGTGATAGACTCTAATACTAAATTAATGGATTAAATTCAATGATAATATAGACAAACAAACAATTTTGTTACACTCAAAGTGTATAGAATAATAACACTCCTAAAATAAACGTACACCAGAAACTACTAAATTGAGATTCAGTTTTAAGAATATCGACTCTAATTTTGTCAAAACCTCACACTTGAAATATCTACTTAAACACTCATGAATTGCACTTTAAGTACTAGAACACTCAAAGAGTTTCAACTTTGATTGAGCTCTTCTTATTTTCATCAGATGATAGGATGCCAAGAATGACAAATGAACCCCTTATTTATGCTAGTAACGATTCAACATGCAGCTGCATTTTTGCTCTTCCCATTTAATGCCCAATGGCTAGAAAATCCAGTGAATTTCACAAACAAATCTAGCTCAAGAAACAAGCATGATCCAAGCGCTTACAATTCCCACGCTCTGCAATAAAATTGGACTTTGGTTTGGCGGGATTTTTATATCAATACAAGTTTAAATCCGATTTTTATACCCGTTGGCTGCAAGTATACAGGCCGAAACTGTAATGTAGGGTATATATCGGGTCGATCCCACGAGGAACAAATTAAACAAGTACTAGACCCTTATTTTTCTCTATTATTTAGACTTACAATAAATTTGAGCAGAGAAAGTTTATTGCTATAATCTACAAATCTGATCTGCAAATCTAGTTTAACAAATGCTAAATGCAAATGAAGAATTCTTACTCAAGAAAGACTCTAGGGATGTAGATTCCACTTATGGCATAAACACACAAATGAATGGATTTACCTCTTGTTATTATTCTTGTTTAACCAGAGATTCATTTTCAAAATTACCAAGTCTCATTCTCATGGTGAAATGGCCTAGAGTAGTTTAGTTTTCCCTATTTTCATGGTGAAATACTAATACTACTCTGTTTTCTTTCACGAAATGCTAAGTAATCTACTTAAGTGTATCTCTATTTTCATGAACATACAACTTAAGCTCTACTCATGTGTTTCCATTGTTACTACCAATTCTCATTGAACAATAACAACTATAAACATGCTATTGGTGACCAATCAATAACAAGTAATCACAACTACACAAGTAGACAAGTTAATACAACATATCACAAGTGTAAATCACATTCAATTCATATTATTTAGCCATAAGTTTCATCTACTCCCTAGATAAAGAAGTTTAGCTACTCATGAATGATTTAATAATCAAACTTAAAAGTTTATTAATGCAAAACATCATGAAGTACAAGTATAAGAAAGATAAAAGAAAGCTTAGCCAGTTGATAGTAAAGCCCTCCAATTTCTGCTATGTTCTTGTACAAGATGATTACAAGTGAAAACTCCAAATGCTTCTCCAAGAACTCTTAGCTAGAGAGAAACTAGTTACAAGAGGGAAAACTAGCTACGTAGGTGCCCCCTGGCTTCTTCCCTGTGTTTCTGCATAAAAAGTGGTAGAAAATCTACTCCTCTCACTTCATAATTTTCTTCTCTCAGATTTTGTAAAAAAAAGTCAAGGATATGATGTTTTCTTTTGTCTACAACTCATTTGGTCTTCTCTTTTGTTGCAGAAGCATGTGCCACCGATTTCTGTCCCTCAAAATAGTTGAAAAAGTTGTGAGAAAGGTAAAGGAAAATGGCTGTGCCACTTGCTGAAAGAGAGAGACAGATCCGAGCCTCGGATCCGAGGGTTGAATATAGATCCGAGGCCTTTCTCTGATGGATCCGAGCTCGGATCGTTTGTACTCGGATACACTGCTCCAGAAGTACAGATGAGGGCTCGGATCTCTCCTTATTTTCACGGATCCGAGCTCGGATCCGTGCTGGTATTTTCCAGTTTTTCACTTCTTTTTCTTTTTCTTCATTTTTGCTCCTAATTTCTTATGTACTTTATCCTCTGGACAATCCTTACACTTCTTTCAGCTGGTGCATGAATTTCATACATCGATATCCTTCACAATTTCACAAAATTAACGCATTAATCCACTCATTTATCAAGTTTTGAATACTTAAACAATATTTAAGCAATTATCACTAAAAAGAGTTCAAATATGGCTTTAATCTTCTCAAAACATACCAAAAGTTCATGCCAAACTTGTATAAAATATACGTTAAATATTCACTTATTAAATTCCCCCACACTTGAATCATTGCTTGTCCTCAAGCAATTTGCACAAAACTTACTTCAATTATTCAATAGATAAAACAATATACGTACTTTTGTCAAATTTAATTTCTCAAAAACCTAGAAACCAATCATTATGCCATTTCTCAGATTACACTAAATACTCATAATATCAAGTTAAAGAAAGATAATTATGTCTTAATTTTAACAACTTCAATCAATTTCTCATTCTATCCTAATTTCACAAATAAGTAAATCACATAATCAATTTATGACATTCCTCATCCCATAACCATCAAAATTTTTATAACTAAGAGGGATTTATTCATACTTCATTTTACTTAAATAGTAGAAATGTTTTTTTACGCGAAAATCAACACTTTTAGGTGAAGATTTCCGGTTACTCAACATTTCACTTATTCAAATTGCTAAGCATACTCTTAATTCCAATACCTTTTACGCGAATATCGACATTTGTAAATGCCAACCTCCGGTTATTCAGTATGTGAATCATTGGAGTAGAAAATAATATCAATATATGTATATTTTAACAATAAATTTTTTTCTTTTCCCTATAAGCATAATTAAAGGAAGAATCTGATCTTATCTTGACTATATCAATCACTTACTTATAAAATTAAGTAAAAATGAGAAATATCATTAAACATGCAAAATTCTAAGTATAATTTTCCTTATTTAACCAAATATACTTTTTAAAATATAAAAATCCTAATTGTATAATGACTAATTTCAAGTCAAATAAGGACAAAACTTTCCCAAAATACATATAATATTTTATCCAATGGAAGAATTAGGCACTTAAAATTAAACATTTTGGCCGTTGACTTGAAATATTGGAAAATATTTTAGAAAAATTTTGACAGAGTTTTTCCATAAAAATGGACAAAACTCCCTGTCAACAACCTCAATTTTAAGAAAATTAACCACAATACAACATTTCCAAATAAAATTTCAACATTTTTAAGTCATAGACAACTCAAATCATGCATTTCAAGACACAAACCCCATAAGATAAAGTAATCCCTCCCCCACACTTAAATTTAACAATGTCCTCATTGTGAAAAAGGTAATAGAAACTAAAACTTCCCTCAAAATAAGTGGTGATTCAATTTGAAACCATTAATCCTCACGATCATCCAAATTCTGTCCACAATGAAACAAAAGAGTACGAAAAACTATAACTAGCACAAGAGAATCCAATATGAAAACTACAAAGTTTAAACCGAACACAATAAAAGAAAAATAAAACAACAAAAGATGTAATCAGCTAAAGATCTTCATGGCTGCTCAGAACGAGGGTCTACTGCCTCCTCAGTTCCATGAGCACCTTGTGATATACCAATATGCCCCTCCTCTTGCTGAGGCGTCGAAGTAGGTGACCGGCAGATATGAAAATGATCCTCGATCGCACGAAGACGGCGATCATGTCTATCGAGTCACTCTGTCATCATCCGCTCGGTCTGGTCAATGCGCTCGACGACTCGTGTCTCCATACAGCAAATGTCATTGAGGAGCTCTTGCCACTTGGATCGCGGCGGAGGTGGTGGTCGTGGAACGGGAGGAGGAAGTGTCTGTGCCTCCGTCTCATGAACTACTAGTTCCTGTTGAGTATGAGGTAGAGGCTGAGCTAAGGTTGAAGCTTCTCCAATTTCTCGAACCAGAGTAGTTCCAAAATCTGTAGAGATACTCAAGGATTTGAGTATCGAGGCACTGACCTCGTCGGCGGACCTAGTGTTAATGGCTCGCTCGGTTCCAAGAGGACCCTTGAGCTTCTAAAAAATGAGAGATAGCAGCCGAGAGAATCCAAAGCAAGTCTCGCCGGCCCTCATGCGAGCTGTGGTCCGCATGTAACTGATGATGATGCTAGGCAAAGGAATACCAGTCAACTGTTCACCCACACCATGCATCATCTTATCCAAGAAGTAGAAGTCATTATTGCGGAGCTCCCGCTTTCCACTCCTTTTGGGCACCACATTGAAGGCGAAGAGATAGAAGATCAAGTGGTACCTATGCTCGAAGGAGTCAGCATATACAGTGAGTTTCTTCGAAATTCCTCGCTCCTTATATTGACTCTTTAGGCGTGCCACTGCTTCTCCCACCTGCCAAGGGTCGCGTGCCTTGAACTCCTTGGTCAGTTTAACATCAACTCCTTCATCTTTGAGTTTGACGATTTTTACGACTGTATCCCGATTAAGAGCCATTCTCTTTTCTCGAACCCAGGAGACGATGAGGTTGCCACCGTGACTCTATTTGTTTTCCACATTGGCGTAGAACTCCTGAACCAGATTGGGGTAGTAGTGCTTGGGCAATTGAAAGATGTTCTCCCATCTGAGTCTCTTGAATGCCGTAGAGATGTGGTAGTGCGCATCCACCTCCGGTGTCAGGTTCTTTTCAATAATAGTTTCCTTATCTAAGCCTGCTTCGTACCACTGTTGATTCTCGAGTGATGTGAATCTAGTGGTGTCATAATCTGGAAGCGGCTCGTCGCGACTAGTGGACGCGGTCTTCCAGCGAGACCGAGGTGGTGGCTCAGGCGAAGGAGATTCTTCCTCAGGCGACTCTTCATGTGAGGGAGTGCGCTCCTCACTTGAAGATGGTGTAAAAGTACGAATACGAGCCCTCCTTGTGCGAACCATAGTACCTATATAAAAACAAAATGAACGTTCATTAGAACAATATAAACTTGCTCACATAGAATTTAAGAAAATTTCAACTGAGTTTCCCCTTATAAAAGGGCTAAAGTCCCTGCCAACATGTACCAAAAAGCAACCAAAGATCCTACTTAACTCATTTCAAATTCAAATGCATATTTTCAGGTAGAATCTCATCAAAGAGTTTGATCATTTGAACCTCAACTATTATTTCAAGAATGTACATTCCAATATATTCATAACTTTATCCACGAATCACACCACAATTGGCTATAACCATTCTTAATAAAGTGCATACGAATGAGCTCCAAATTTACCAAAATAATTGCAATTGAACTCAAAGAGAAAAGAGATTTCAAGTAAAAAGGTTGAATGTGCTTAACTTAATCATAAACACACTCTTTTACCCAATGGAATTGGTTCTATTAATCGCATATCATTTTTAATTGGTACAATAGTGACTTATACTCCTCAAAACAAGTTTATATATTCAATGGAAACCAACATTCACAAGCCTAAAGAACCAAATTTGTCAAGCCTAATAAATTAAAAAAAATATACCAAAAATATCACCAAATCCACAACTTTTTCCATACTAAGCATAAAAATAGTAGTAACAACATATTCTAGTACAATGTAGCACATTTATAACAAGAAATTCCAACAAATATGCAATTATCACAATATGCCCAAAAACTAGAAAAATGTAAAATTAGAAATTATGGAATCTTAAAGAAAATTGTAAATTGATACCTCAAATGTATAGGAAGATACTAGAGAATGATAATGATGAAAAATGAGGAAGAAACAAGTCCAAATTCACCCCCAAATTTGAAAAATTGAAGTGCAGCCTGAATTCTTTTGTGATGATTAAACACTTCTTTGAGGTGGTTTTGATGCGAAAGAGATTGGGGTTTTTTATCACCAAAGTGTTTGGGATGTTTTTATGGAGAAAATTTGAATGATTGATGGACGAAATAAGAGATTGGTGGAGAGAGGCTAGGGTTTCGGAGGAAGAGAAAGAGAGGAAAGCTAGAAAATAAGGAACCGAGGCCTCGTTTCCTTTCTTATCGCGAACCGATCCGAGGTCGGATCGGTTCTTAACGCCCTCGGTTCCGACAGGGGCTCGGATCCGCACCGCCAGGAGCACAGACGATCCCTCGGATCTTTCTGGAAATTTTTGGATCCGAGCTCGGATCAAAGGATCCGTGGTCGGATTCGTCTGAGTTTTTCAGATCCGAGCTCGGATCTGTATTTCTCTGTACTAATTGCAGAAACTGCAATTTTTCAAGTTTTTTCTCCCTTTTCCGGCCAATTCCAAAACAGACTTTGGACAAACTTTTTATCAATTTTAACCTCCCACGCACATGTAATATACCAAAAATACAATATCTAACCTCTCAAAACACATCAAACATATCTTCATTGAAAATCGAGGTGTGAGGTTCTTTGCTCATTTTTACACTTTTATACCAAAATAACACCTTTAGGCATTAAATGCACATCAAATGAGTCCATGAGTATTTGTATCATGTTATCACCAAAACTCACTTGAACATACTTGAAATGTGCAATGTATATATGAATGGTAATTCTAAACACTTAAAGCACAATGTGGTAAGAAAACCTCCCTTTTTAACACTTGTTCTTCAATTGTACCTCCACAATGGATGATGAAACTTTTGTACCTCCTACAAACAAGTGAAATACATTTCATTAGTCAATTAAATCACACCAAAATGTAAGAAACACATAAAAACATACAACTACAATATTATTATTGGGTTGCCTCCCAATAAACGCTTTGTTTAAAGTCGTTGAGCTCGACACTCCTATAGCTCTTTTAACTCTCCATTGCGTTTCCTAAGGAGTAAATTACTCCTATAGGAACATTTTCTCCAGCCAAATAGAGTTTCAATCTTTGACCATTTACTTTGAATGGGGCACTATTTTATCCTTTTATTTCCACTGCTCTATAAGAAAACATACGAACCATTTCAAATTGCCCGGACCATCGAGACTTAAGTTTTTCAGGGAATAATTTAAGTCTTGAATTAAACAATAACACCTTTTGCCCTTCTTCAAAATGCTTAGGAAGAATGTGTTTATCATGCCAAAATTTCACTTTTTCTTTGTAAATCTTGACATTCTCATACGAGATTAACCGCGATTCCTCCAACTCGCTTAGTTTAAGCATTCTCTTTTCACCTGCAGATTTAAAATCAAAATTAATAACTTTAATGGCCCAATAAGCTTTATGTTCTATTTCTATAGGTAAATGACACCTTTCCCATAAATAAGCTTATATGGAGACACTCCCAACGGCGTTTTAAATTCCGTTCTATACGCTCACAAAGCATCTTCAAGCTTGTTTGTTCAATCATTTCTCGATCGGTTGACCGTTTTCTCCAAAATGATTTTAATTTTCCGGTTGGCCAATTCCGCTTGACCATTAGCTTGAGGATGATAGGGGAGTGACTTTTTATACCTGCATCCATATTTAAGCAACAAAGTGTTAATAATTTTATTACAAAAATTCTTACCTTCATCGCTTATTATTGCCTTTGGGACTCCAAACCTGCAAAATATGTTCCGTTTAAGAAATTTAAACACAACTTTAACATCATTAGTTTGTGAAGGAATGGCCTTCACCCATTTAGAGACATAATCAACTGCTAAAAGAATGTACTTATTATTATATGAGTTAGGAAATGGTCCCATAAAATCAATGCCCCAAACGTCAAATAACTCAACTTCCAAATATGTAGTCAAAGGCATTTCATTCTTTCTTGAGATATTATTGGTTCTTTGGCATTGATCGCAACTTTTAAGCCAATTTCTAGTGGCTCGGTACATAGTAGGCCAATAAAATCCAGATTACCATATCTTTGCTACAGTTTTAGTTGTACTAAAATGACCTCCCGTTTTAAGGGTATGACAATGCTTTAAAATACTATGTACCTCTTCTTCCGGAACACATCTTCTGATTATTCAATCTGCACAATGTTTGTAAAAGAATGGTTCCTCCCAAAAATAATGTTTAGCATCATTTAAGAATTTTTTCCTTTGATGAGAATTCAAATCACTTGGTATCACTCCACGAACTACAAAGTTAACTAGATCAGCATACCATGGTGACTTATAAATTGTCATTAAAAACTCATCTGAAAATTCTTCTTTAATGGATGAATGGTCTTCTTGAGGCATATTTTCCAGTCTAGAAAGATGATCAGCAACTAAGTTCTCGAATCCTTTTTTATCTTTGATCGCCAAATCAAATTCCTGCAGTAATAAAATCCATCGAATTAGTCGAGGTTTTGCATCTTTCTTTTTTAACAAATATTTGAGTGCTGCATGATCGGTATAAATGATAACTTTGGATCCTACTAAATACGATTTAAACTTATCCAATGCAAAAATCACTGCTAGCAACTCCTTCTCTGTTGTTGCATAGTTAACTTGGGTTTCATTTAACATTTTACTTGCATAATAAATGACATGAAGTCGCTTATCATATTTTTGCCCAAAAACAGCCCCAACTGCAAAATCACTTGCATCACACATTAATTCGAATGGCAAGTTCCAATCCAGTGATGCTATTATAGGTGCGGAGACAAGTTCCTTCTTCAACTTATTAAAAGCAAGTAAACACTCATCATTAAAGTGAAAAGGAACATCTTTTGTAAGTAATTCACATAAAGGTTTAACAGTTTTTGAGAAATCCTTAATAAATCGCCGATAAAATCCCACGTATCCAAGAAAGTTGCGAATGCTTTTCACATTGATTGGTGGAGGCATTCTCTCAATAACCTCTATCTTGGCTTGATCTACCTCAATACCTTCTGAAGAAATTTTGTGATCTAGTATAATACCTTCACAAATCATGAAGTGACATTTTTTTCCATTGAGTACAAGGTTTGTTTCTTCACATTTCTGCAAAATTAGATCTAAATTGTTAAGACAATCATCATAAGTAGATCTAAATACAGAAAAATCATCCATGAAAATTTCCATAATTTTCTCATTAAAATTAGAGAAAATTGCCATCATGCATCGTTGGAAGGTGACCGGTGCATTGCACAGTCCAAAAGGCATCCTTCGAAATGCAAAAGTGCCTTAAGGACAAGTGAATGTGATTTTTTCTTGATCTTCCGGTGCAATGACTATTTGATTGTATCCTGAAAAACCATCCAAGAAATAATAAAATTCATATCCGGCTAATCTCTCTACCATTTGATCAAGAAAAGGTAGAGGGAAGTAATACTTTCTAGTAGCTGCATTCAGTTTTCTATAATCAATGCAGACTCGCCACCCAACCACAACTCTAGATGGAATCATTTCATCATTTTTACCATGTACTATCGTTATCCCCCTTTCTTTGGCACTACATGTATAAGAGAAATCCAAACACTATCAGAAATTGAAAAAATTATACATGCATCCAGCCATTTAAGAATTTCTACTCTTACCACTTCTTTCATATTTGGATTTAACCTTCTTTGAGTCTTAACTACTGGTTTAGAGTTTTCTTCCAACAAAATCCTGTGCATACAAATAGTTGGACTAATTCCTTTGATATCAGAAATTGTCCATCCTATAGCCTTTAAATGTTTTCTCAGAACACGTAAGAGGTTGTTTAGTTGTTCCTCATCTAATGCTGCATTGACAATTACCGACAATGTCTCTTTTTCTCTTAAAAATGCATATTTGAGGTGTTTAGGTAGTGGCTTAAATTTAAGTTGTGGTGCTTGCTCACATGATGGTGAAGGTAGCCCTTTACTCAGTCCTAACTCCTCATATGCATTTCTCCTTTTGTAAGGAACTTGTGCCTGCAAAAATTCAATCATTTTTTCAACTTGTTTCTCTTGTAAGCCTACACCATTAAGACAAAGTTCAAGAGAGTCATCATCAAGATTAACTTGACTCATCTCTAATGCCAATTCATCACATATGTCAACCGAATGAACATGGTCAGTAAAAGAGGGACACTTCTCCACTTTACTCAAATCAAATTCCACTTCCTCTTCATCGATTTGGAACTTGAACTTACCTCGTTTGACATCTATTATTGTACCTGCAGTGGTTAGAAATGGTCTACCAAGTATAATAGGTGCATTTACATCTTCCTCCATGTCTAAAACAACAAAATCAATAGGAATAATGAATTTCTGCACTTTAATGAGCACATTCTCCAGTATGTCCATTGGATGTCTAATAGACTTGTCAGCCAATTGCAAGGAAATGTTAGTACGCTTTAACTCTTTCAACTCCAATTGCCTAACCACAGTTAAAGGGATCAATGAAACACTTGCACCAAGGTCACAAAGTGCTTTAGAAAATTCCACATTGCCAATAGTGCAAGGGACTGTGAAACTCCTTGGATCTTTCAACTTTGGTGGCAATTTATTTTGTAGGATGACATTACATTCTTCCGTTAATGCAATTATCTCACTATCTACTAACTTTCTTTTCTTAGTCATTATCTTCTTGAGAAACTTTGCGTATGAAGGAATCTGCAAAATAGTATCAACAAAAGGTATATTAATATGTAATTGCTTGACAATATTGACAAACTTTTCAAATTCTTTGTCATTTCTTGAAGGTTTCAATCTTTGAGGGAATGGCGCTGGTGGAGGAATTGGTGTTATTTCTTTTATTTGCGGCTCATTTTCCTCCATCCTTTCTTTCCCCTTAATTTTCTTGCCATCCTCTCCTAACTCACTCAACTGCTTGTTCTCTCTTCTTTGACATTCTCTCTCATTTTCAATTACTGGTGGCTCACCTACTTCCTTACCACTACGGAGTGTTATAGCCTTCGCATGCTCCCTTGGGTTCACCTCAGCCTTACTAGGTAAATTTCCTTGGTTGCGATTGTTAACTGTGTTTGCAATTTGCCCTAATTGGACCTCAACATTCCTGTACATATTAGTGAATTGGTCCATCCTTCCCTCAATTCTTTCAAACCATTGACTAGTGGCACTGGCTAACTTTTCAATTTTATCATTTGCTACATTTGCCAGTTTTTCAATTGCCAATTTTCAAGTGGTTTGGACTCCGGAAGTGGTTGTTTTGGTTCAAAACCCGGTGGATTAACTAGTCTTTATTGGTTCCCTTGATTATTCCATCCAAAATTCGGATGATTACGCCATCCTGGATTATAGGTATTGGAGTATGGATTATTTTGGGGTGGACGGTTGTAATTGTTGAGATGTTGAACCTGTTCGCTGCTAGAACACATAGAATCATTATGATCTCCACCGCAAGTAGTACAACATGCAACAATTATTCCTTGATTAGAGTTAGATCCAACGTGCCTATTAAGCATCTTAACCACATTATTCATTTCTGCACTTAACATATTCAAGGTATCTACTTCGAGCATACCTGTGATTCTCCTTGTATTACCTCGTTCGCTTGCCTATTGGTAGTTATTAGCAGCCATTTCTTCAATCAATTGTTGAGTTTCCTCGGTTGTCTTTCCCATCAATGCTCCTCCCGCTGCCGCATCTACATGCGTCTTTGTTGGATAGGTGAGACCATTATAAAATGTTTGGACTACTAGCCAATCTGGTAAACCATGATGAGGACATCTTCGTTGCAATTCCCGATAGCGCTTCCAAACTTCATACAATGTCTCTCCTTCCTGTTGAGAGAAGTTAGTTATATCCATTCTGAGTTTAGCAGTTTTTCCAGGTGGAAAGAACTTATTAAGAAAAGTCTTAGCTAATTCAGCCCAAGTAGTAAAAGTGTTTGGAGGATGAGATTGTAACCAAACCTTGCCCTTGTCCCTTAGTGAAAATGGAAACAATCGAAGTTTAATTGCATCATCACTAACACCATTAAACTTAATTGTATCACAAATTTCAAGAAATGTTGACAAGTGAGAATTTGGATCTTCGGTAGCATTACCTCCATATTGAGATTGTTGTACCATTTGAATCAGTGATGGTTTAATCTCACAGTTATTAGCATTTACCGTTGGCCTTACAATGTTAGTTTGAGAATCTTGTGTTCCCGGTAAAGCAAAATCTCGTAAGATTCGTCTATTTGGTTCATTTTCAGCCATTTCTTCCTCAAATGGTAGCTCTATCAAAATTTCCTCTATCGGTTGCCAAACCTCTTGTTCCTCTTGCTGTGGTGTATCCGTCCATTATCTAGGTAAAGTCTTTTCAATTTCTGGATCGAAAGGTGCTACTTCTCGGAATGTCCGGTGCATACACTGCAAACAAAAACAAGAAAGATTATGCAACTTTATTTATCAAAAACTGATTAAAATGTTAAGCTAGTTATAAATAACTCAACTAAAAATAAAGATGTCTAAATTAATAGAGATGATTAGCCTCTAATATTGCCGCTCCCCGGCAGCGGCGCCAAAAATTTGGCGGGATTTTTATATCAATGCAAGTTTAAATCCAATTTTTATACCCGTTGGCTGCAAGTATACAGGCCGAAACTATAATGTAGGGTGTGTATCGGGTCGATCCCACGAGAAGCAAATTAAACAAGTACCAGACCCTTATTTTTCTCTATTATTTAGACTTACAATAAATTTGAAAAGAGAAAGTTTATTGCTATAATCTACAAATCTGATTTGCAAATCTAGTTTAACAAATGCTAAATGCAAATGAAGAATTCTTACTCAAGAAAGACTCTAGGGATGTATATTCCACTTATGGCATAAACACACAAATGAGTGGATTTACCTCTTGTTATTATTCTTGTTTAACCAGAGATTCATTTCCAAAATTACCAAGTCTCATTCTTATGATGAAATGGCTTAGAGTAGTTTAGTTTTCCCTATTTTCATGGTGAAATACTAATACTACTCTGTTTTCTTTCATGAAATACTAAGTAATCTACTTAAGTGTATCTCTATTTTCATGAACATACAACTTAAGCTCTACTCATGTGTTTTCATTGTTACTATCAATTCTCATTGAACAATAACAGGTATAAACATGTTATTGGTGATCAATCAATAACAAGTAATCATAGTTACACAAGTAGACAAGTTAATACAACATATCACAAGTGTAAATCACATTCAATTCATATTATTTAGCCATAAGTTTCATCTACTCCCTAGATAAAGAAGTTTAGCTACTCATGAATAATTTAATAATCAAACTCACAAGTTTATTAATGCAAAACATCATGAAGTACAAGTACAAGAAAGATAAAAGAAAGCTTAGCCAATTGATGGTGAAACCCTCCAATTTCTGCTATATTCTTGTACAAGATGATTACAAGTGAAAACTCCAAATGCTTCTCCAAGAACTCTTAGCTAGAGAGAAACTAGTTACAAGAGGGAAAACTAGCTACGTAGGTGCCCCCTGGCTTCTTCCCTGTGTTTCTGCATAAAAAGTGGTAGAAAGTCTACTCCTCTCATTTCATCATTTCCTCCTCTCAGATTTTGTAAAAAGAAGTAAAAAATATGATGTTTCCTTTTGTTTACAACTCATTTGGTCTTTTCTTTTGTTGCAGAAGCATGTGCCACCGATTTCTGTTTCTCAAAATAGCTGGAAATGTTGTGAGAAAGGTAAAGGAAAACGGCTGTGCCACTTGCTGAAGAGAGAGACAGATCCGAGCCTCGGATCCGAGGGTTGAATATGGATTCGAACTCGGATCTTTAGGATCCGAGGCCTTTCTCTGATGGATCTGAGCTCGGATCGTTTGTATTCGGATATACTGCTCCAGAAGTACAGACGAGGGCTCGGATCTCTCCTTATTTTCACGGATCCGAGCTCGGATCCATGCTAGTATTTTCCAGTTTTTCACTTCTTTTTCTTTTTCTTCATTTTTGCTCCTAATTTCTTGTGTACTTTATCCTCTGGACAATCCTTACACTTCTTTCAGCTCGTGCATGAATTTCATACATCGATAACCTTCACAATTTCACAAAATTAACGCATTAATCCACTCATTTATCAAGTTTTGAACACTTCAACAATATTTAACCAATTATCACTAAAAAGAGTTCAAATATGAATTTAATCTTCTCAAAACATACCAAAAGTTCATGCCAAACTTGTATAAAATATACGTTAAATATTCACTTATCATAATTTGTCCATTTTCTCATATCTGACAAGCATACCTATGCTTAGTAAATGTTTGAATGTCTTCCCAAATACTTCACTATTCCATGCCTGTAAATTCTTGAGCCAGCAAAATGAATTCAACAATTCTCACTTCATCATAAATGATCAAGACAAAGCCAGTGTTACACTATTCTAACATAGGCAATATCAAAACTCAGAAGTCTGATCTTCACCCTGAGAGTGCGCCATTGCCCCTGTCAGCTTTTGGAAATTATGGATTATGTTAGAAAATTTCCTAAACTTCCAGCCTTACAATTTTTTCTCTTAAATTTGAAATTTCCCTTCTAATGGTATATTGTCCTCTTCCCTCTTGGCAAACTAAATATTGTAACTATTACTTGTAATGAAATTTGTTTAATCTATTTAGGAATTAGAAATATACAACTTGAATAAGAAAGAACTTAAAGGCTTTGAATATGTTACGTGTATATAATGTGCATTACTAATAAAATGTCAACATTTATCTATACTATATATAAAAGTATGTTGAATCAATGATTTATCGATGCGTATTTCTTACTTTTTTTATTTGCCTAATATGCCCTTACTTTTTGATTTGACTAATATGCCCTTAATACAATTTGTCTACATATTGATGTTTACAATTTGGCTACAATTTAAACTTTATTCAACGATCTTCTATTTAAATACTAATACTAACACTAATACAAACACAATCATGTCTTACAAACACTAATCATATCATACTCGAAAATTATTTTATTCTTCTAATTCTGGTATTTTCACGAAATAACCTTTTTCTATCAAGACATTGTTCCCTTGTTGGGTGGTCTTCTTGAGCTGGTAGTAAAGGGGTTGAATGATTTATCACCATTTATTGCATGATTTTTATATTTTCTTACTTACAATAGCATCCATTATTGATTTATCTATATCATAAGTTCAAGACATTAAAATTTAAAAAAAAAATTGTACACGTGCATTTTCCTAGTATAGACTAAGAAAGTTAAAGAGGGAGAAATATCCCAATCTGCCTTTTAAAAAAAAAAAAAAAAAAAATCATCCCTCTTATATTGCCAGCCCTTGAGCTAAATATTTTCAATTTCGTACTAGGTGTAGATTAGAAGATGCAAATCACAAAACTGCAAAAGTTTGGCTTTTGAATTTGCACCTTCCTTATTACAATCTAGCATCGCTTTGAGTTTATGGCTTTAAAATCAACCAATCAGTATTGGGTATTATAAATTGATGCCTTTCAGAGAGAATGATGCCCCCTTCATCTCTTATAGACGAGACGAAATCTCTGCCAGAAACGAATTAATCCATCCTTATGTTGAAGGCTCGAGTAATGGCAGTGAAATGGACCATTTTAATGGTCAATAAAGATGGAGAGCAAATTTTGTGCAATAAGCGTGATAAGAAGGAAATAAAGTTCAAATTCAAAATTCATTTATCCTGTAGATACAATTGTGCTTTTTAAACTTTTAATTAGCGTAAGAAGAGTTCTTGCATTTGGTCCCTAAAGATATAGAATAGAAAGTGAGCCCAATATTACTTGTTCTGGACAGATTATGAAATAGCCTTTTAAAGAATAACTTCTATTCATGTTTCATAATCATTTGCTTTTGCGGCACTTTCTTTTATGAAAAAGAGTTTGGAAGATCTTTTCTCACTCGATGAAATTCAAAACATAGGCAAAGAACTAAAATAAAAATGTTGTCCCAGAAAAACTACATAAGGAACTCTTTCAATTATATATAGCCCCAAATTTTTATAACACTACTCTTGTTTGATTTTGGGGTTTTGGACCACTTTCACTTTGCACCTCCAATCTTGTTAAGAACTAGTAGGTGGCATGTTGGACACACGCACAGAATGTGGGATGCCATGAGCAGAAAATGTTCTCTTCTCACATTCCATTTTCGTATAATCTTGGATTTGGTCCTTCATCACAAAAAATTAAATTTGTTATGAATCAATTATGAGTATAATTTTAACCAATATTTTAATAAATTTTACAATAATTAACTAGCCCCTGCGATTCTGAAACAAAACTTCAACTTGTCGACATTGTAGGCCTAACATGCCTGCTAGCTCGTTCTTTTGAGCCTACAACCTTCCCTTCAATTTGCTGTCCTTATAAAGAAAATTGAATGTGAGCATTCTAATGAAATTCTCATTTTCAATTGAACAATGGAAATTTTTTTTTTTTACCTATTTAAAGGAATTAAAAATATTGATTTTCACTGCATATACCTACTTGATTTCTAACAATATGACATAGATAGTTATGTCTTTCACGTTATATACAATAAAATTTGAGGGCCTTTAAGATAATTAAAATAGTAATATCATAGTTTAATTCAATTATCCAAATCCATTATTTAAAATGATATATATATAAAAAGAAGATCTGAAACAAAATTCTTTACTTTACAAGATAGAGAATGAGCCTCTCTTTTCAAGGTTGATCGCAGTAAAATTAGTTTTTTTTTTCAACCAGTGGATTAGATATGACAGCGACATTAGGTCATTTGACCCAATTTTGGATGGAAGCACTAAAATATATGGATCACAAATACTTTATAGAAGTTAAAATTTTCAGGGCAAGGGCATGGTACTTATATATGTTACTATTAATGAGGAGGAAGAAGTGATGAAGGAGAAATCCGTGATATTTTTAAGATCATTTGAAATTTTCAAATAATCTTAAAAAATAAATGAGGACCACGCCCATCGCGCAGGAAAGTGCAACTAGTTGTAATGACTAATTTCTACTGCACAGGATAAATTTACTAGCGTGGTCCTAAATAATTTGAGATACTAAACATGTTTCACTTCACTAATTAAGCTTGACCACACTTCAGATGTGGACTTGCAATCTGAAATAACACGCAAATCAGCTAACAAGAAATTCATACTTGCTAAAGTTTGACCTCCAATTAGGCCGGCAAGAGGTTGGATCACAAATTTCTTTAATTTTTGAAAAAAAAAAAAAAGGAATCGGGATATCAATAAAAATGCTTTGTCTAAACCATGATTTTCCAAGGAACTCCAACTTTCTTAGCGAAGGGATGGAGATACCAATATCTCTATTATTGAGAAAATTAATGCCATATCCTCTAGTGATGAATAGCCAGTATCAAAAGTCAAAGTTTGGTCTTCACCCTGAGAGTGTGCCATTTATTAATTAGGCTAGAAAGTTTCTAAAATTTTTAGCTATGCCTTAAAATTCCCGCCTTCCCCCTTTAAATTTGAAAATTCCCTTCTAATGGTGTATTGTTCTATCCTCTCTTGGCAAACTAAATATTGTAAAACTATCACTTATTATAAAAACTGTTTAATCTATTTAAAATTTAAAAAATAAAATTTAACAAGAAAGAATTTTAAAGGTTTTGCTTATGTTATGTGCATATAACGGGCATTGCCCATAAAATGTCCGTACTCATACGTTCATTATTTCTTTTGCCTGTACGGCTGAAGTATACAAGACGCGAATCAAGAGAAGCAAAAAAAAAAATAAATAAAATAAAATAAAGAGCTTCCGCTCTTGAATGTAACAGTTCCTTGATTACAATCTAGCACAGTGATTCGAATTTATGATAGTAAGCTCAATTAATCGCCTTGAGATGTCACAGATTTCCACCCTTCTAAGCTAATTAGTGGCACACTCATCGCAACGTAATAATGAAGTCAATTTTCTCTCTTTAGCTGATTCTCTATTTCATTTGGAAAATCCATCTTTCATACACAAGTATATTGTTGGAAGACATTTTAATTCCCCTAGAATGAATCAATTTTTCTTTTTTTTTTTTTGTTGGGCATTGATGAAACATTAATCTTCTATCTCGTTCTAGGGTTGCAAATTGGCACATAAGATGTATAAACCTTTAAGTTACATCACATACACAACCATATGTTGTTCTATTAAAGAAATATGGTTTTAGCATCTATTTAACAGCTCATAGCACGTAGCTAAAGCAAGTAAACTAAATAAATTTAAAATTATTGATTAGTTAGAAAGTTTCTTTAAAAATAAATGCTTATCTTTAATGGTAACATCCCTACCAATCAAGCTTGATAGGTAACAACTTTCCTTCCATATTGATCTTCACTCTAAAGACTCTTTTGCACCTAATAGAGTTTTATACCCTTAGATTTATTGACTAAGGTTAATTCCTTTTGTCAAATATGAAATCCATTTTAGATTTATGGTTCTTAACCATCTTTATAGGTTGTAAAACTATTCATAGGTCATTAGGAACTCCAAGATCAAATATCATGAGTCTCCATAAGAAATTTATCACTACTATATAAAAAGTACCATTAGTCTTGATATTTTGGAGTGCAAGTGTAAACACTATTGTGATATTAGTTTTTGATATTTCACTTATGCCCTTCTTAATTTGTGGTTAAAGTTTTATATAATCTTAATTGTGGGTGGGTTAGAAGAAAATAATGGTTGATTACTAATGTCATTATATTGCATCATACCATATTGATTTAGAAAGATTCTAAAAAGTGTAATGATTTGAGAAACATTTCTCGGATGCATTATATAAATTGTGCACATCCAATTCAAAAAGAGAAGAATTTTTCATCTTGCACCCAATGAAATTTCAAAATACAAAAAGTTATGACACTTTCATGACTAAAATAGCAGTATTAAATTGAAAAAAATGAAATAGCATAATAAAAATCATTACTATCATTAATAGCAACCCCTCAAAACAAGAAAAACTAGAAAAAAAAACTGAAAACTCTTCATAAAATTACATTAAGTGAATTGCAAATGAATTAAAAAGTTGGAAATACAATTCAAATAATACCAAAAATAACATCCAAATCACTGATATCCAAGAGAAGACACACATTGTTATTGACAACAATATAGTATTGCTTCATTTATATTGGTTTGAGCATACCAAGTTCATCCATCAAGCCATGTAGAAGCCATCTCCAATAATAAAATAAGAGATATAATAAGAGTAAACTAAAAATGAAGAATGGCATCCAAATTATTTTTAGTGATGCCCAAAATACCCTTTGTTCTAATGATTACATATATTTATTGTATTGCAATATGTAGTGAATAATGGTAGCAGTTATGAAATGAAAAGCTTTAAAATTAAGTAAAATTCATTTATGGCTACAATTGTAATTAAACAGATTTAGTGCATTCCAATAATTGACAATAATGGTAGCAGTTATGTATTAAAAGCTTGCAATTGAAAAATAAAACACTGTAATATACTAAAAATTGATATTAAAATTGTTAATTAGCCACAATTCTCATTTCAATTCCATGATAATATAAAACAAACCAAAATATTGTGCTCATATGAAAAAGTAGACTCGTCGCTTTGCTTCGCATTGGATTGTGCTAAATTATATGAAACAAAAAGGACAATGGAACTATCTTTATCCAAGAAATTTCAATTATTAGAATATACCAGTCAGAAAAAAAAATTATATGGTGGATCATTTATACTCCATTATTGAGAAAATAGCAATAAAAAGAATACAAAGAATTCAAATTACATGTATGTTTAATTATATTCATTGTTGATAAAAAATTGTAACGATTGTGACTTATACGTAATAAAATCATGAATATACAATAATTTTAGTAAAACATGATATTATTGATAGAACGGTTATTTGGTGTATTTTGCACTGTTATTTTGTCCTAATTTTGACTATTCACGGTGCTAAGAACTGGAATTCCACTCATATTCGACATTTGTGTGAATTGTAGGTGGTCGGCATAAAAAATGATCTCGCAAGGCAAATTTCCAGAAGACCTTTGATTTCAGAGCGTGGCCACGCCTTGGAAGGTGGACAAAACCGAAAGCCGGACTGCGGTCCACGTGAACCGCGAGGAGCACGGGATTAAAACTCCAAAAGTCCCTTTGTTTCAATCAATTGGGTCACGTTTGAGAAGCTCCTGACGGCGGCTATATAAAGAATAAAAAGGGAGATTCAAGGACATCATCTACTTTAGGCTTTAGTTTTCTTTTCCCTAGCCGTCAGACGTCGGCAGACCTTTTCGTTTTCGCTCTTGGCTTGGGCGCTTTTGACTCTTTTGCTTTTACTTTGGCTCTGTACAATTTCCGTTGGCTTGTGCATTATACTTTTGGGCTTCAGTGCAAACATCAACGCGGAGACAAGGAAGACTTTTTCCTTTTTCTTTCTTCGGTACTTCAGCGTTCCAAATTCTGTGATGTTTGCGCGGGTGTTTTCAATTAAATCACGCGGGATTGATACGATGAGGAGCGGCTAATTTCCTCCTCTACCCAAAGGTTGACGCGAAGGCGCGGTCCATAATATCTGTGAGATCTAACCGAATCTTCATTATTTCCTCCAATTAATTGCTATTCGTGCGTTTCCTGAATTAATTGTTCATGGGTATTTTATTAATTGAATATCAACGGCCGGGTATTTGATTTAATTTAATAGCCTACTGCCACGTTAATTAAATAGAATCCGTAATTGTTCATTTAGTTAACACCTCGTGGCAACCACCATAATTGGTTTTATGATGGGGAAATGCAAGATCTAATTTAAATAAACCCTCTTAGCGTGTTTATTGGTTAGGGTTGGGTTCTTCTAGCTTTAATGCAACTGGGTAATTAAATTCCTACGGTCGTACCTAGGGTTGTTATCTGGTTAGAGAAGCAGTCAATGGTCGTACCTTGACTGTCGAAAAAGTAAGGAAGAGCTGGTTGTCAGAGCTTATTGATGGCTATAACCAACCTAGTGAAAAATGGGTGAAATATCTTTGCATCGATGAGCATTTAATTGGACCGTGCCTGAGCAGTTGATCCTTTGGGTAGAACTTTTATTAATTGCTATTTTTAGTAAATTGTGCTTTGTGAGTTAGTTTTGAATTTTGTTTGTTTTATTTCATTTTTATTTGCCTCCCATTGAAAACCCCCCATACTTCGAACTCTAAAAGAAATAAGTTATCCCCAGTCCCTGTGGATTCGACCCTACTCACCGCTATATGTAAAATTTACATTTTTCTCGAGTAGGTATTTATTATTGTACAGGCTCGACACCTGTCAATTATCAATATTTGATATGCTAGAGTTCAATCTATAAATCAAAAAATGTTTGGTTCATGATTCCAAATTTCATCCTAAGGAACATGTTAACCACATTGGAATGCTTTTTGTCTCTTTCCATTTAATAAAATTTTTAAAAGTAACTGGCTAAAGAAATAAATAACATAAAAATACGATATTATGACATTGATGATTAAAATTTCACAAAAACTTTTTAGTATCTAAAGAATAATATATTTTAAAGATATTATAATCACGTGCAAAGCACGTGAACTAGTTCTAGTATTTCTGAGGAGATAGATATACCCTTTTAGAGCTACGAAACCCTTGTTCTAGGAGTTTTCCCTACGCCTCATCATCATGAAATGCAAACTCCAATTCGTTGCATTTGTTCAATATCCTTTTGTGGCACTTGAAACTCTTTTAAGGTTTAAATTCTATCTTACTCTCACTAATTTATTTAAAATAAATCATTTATCTAGAACATGTAGTTTTAGAGAAAAATATTTTCACTCTTTGAAAGACAGTAGTCATCCTTGAGAAGATGAGAAAACTCTACCTTTTGAACTAGAAGAAATCAAACCAATGAATAAGAGAGAGTCGATTTGCTCTTCTTCCTTTTTGGCCAATTTTGGTTTTTCTTTTATTTCTCAAGAACTCTCTACAAAAGGTCTTAATTGGATCTTAATTCTAACTTATCCGAATATACCTACTTCATAAGTAGGGTAACCGAAACTTTCACAAAGATTTAGGTTCTTTAATACGTCATATCTCATATGGTAAGATTTGAACAAACATACATTGAGGAACAAGATTTGGTGTATAAGAGGCAATATATTCAGGACAAACCCCAAAATTGTTTTGGTAAATTTGCATGGTACATCTTATCACATAAGATATAATTCCTTATCTAGTTTACTCAAATTGAATTGAGGTACCAGGAGGAATTTTACTTGAGAATCTTTTTCTCTTTTAGATAATTTTGAAACCCTTAGACTAAGTATCCACCTTGATCAAATCTTGGTGGTCCAATACTTCACCTTGGATCAAGTATTGTTCACTTTGATCATATCTAGGTATTCTAAGACTTCACTTTTTTATTTCTCTACTTTACACTCAAATCCCTTATCTTCCCAAATATATTGGACTTATAATTAAAAAGCACACATATCCATTTTTGAGTAGTTATTAGTAATAATAGTAAGGTATAAGAAATAATCATCTCTGACATGAATTATTACTTGTCCAGATATATCATAGTTTATAAATTATAATAATTTTTTAAGCCTTTTCAAATAAAAAGGCTGACTTAGTCTTTTATTAGTGAATAAGATCACATATATTAAATGATTCATAATCAATTGAATCTAACCAAACATCATCATATAATTAAAAAATGTGATACTTTTTCTTAAGACTAAGCTTGTAAATGCCAAAAATAAAATGGTTTAAAATCATCTAACACTATATTGAGAAATGGGCTTTATTTTTGAAAATAATAACATTTATTTAGTTCAAAAATAGGTCCCCTAGATTAAGAAAGATAATTTACTATTATATCTTGATGGAGTAAAACAGAGAAGAGAGAGAGAAAAGAAGAGAAAGTTGTGGGAAAAAAAAACAAAAAAGAGAGAGAGGAAGAGGGTAAAGATTTGGTAACTTAGGTTTCTTAGTTTCTTGGCATAGGTGAAATTAAGAACTAATACAACTAATCAATATTCCATGTTTATTACTCCAAATTTTTAGATTATATATATAATTTATTTATTTAAATTAATTAATTTAAGTGGGAGACAAGATGAGAGTATTCTATCCCGATCTCTAACCCATTTAAAGTGTTAAGTTTATGAATAAAAGATTATGTCCCATATTGGCTCGAGAGATGAAGAAAGAGTGGTTAGTATATAACTAAGGGTCCGAGACCTAAAAGCTTAAGTTTTTAGGTCAGATTGGGTTCCTGACTTATATATTGGACTCTTTGGTGGGATCTCTAGAGATGTTTCTCCCTAATAAGTGGTATTAGAGTTTCTAGTTGTGAGATTGGGCTATTCATGGGTAAGTGAATTTTTCTTGGGGTTGGACCAATGGAAATTTTCTTCTTGGTAGTGGATCAAAGTGCCAAGGAATTTGGTTGGTATTGGATCAAAAGCACTATGCATTTGGTAGGGGGTTGAATAGATGTTAGATCAAGGAGCCAAGGGTTGGCAAGGGTCGAGAATTCAGTTTGGATGTTGAAGAAGAGTGGATTCATGATTGGAAGAAAAGGTGACTTTATGTGTTAAGGTGAGTTTGCGTTGAGTATTAAAATTGGGCTCAGAAAAGAGTTTGTAAACTTGGATTTAATGTGAAGGGTTACTCGTGAAGGAGGAGATTTGTTAGATTTATGAGTAAAAGATTATGTCCCATATTGGTTCGAAATATAAAGAAAGAGTGGTTAATATGTAAGGGATTGAAAGCTAATAAGTTAAACATTTGGGTCAAAGTTAAATTCTTAACTTATGTATTAGGTTTTTTCGTGGATTTTTTCGAGATGTTTCCCCTTAAATAAAGTGGCAGAAGAAAAGTGCCCCCACCCGTGCTCCACCCCAGCTCCCGCCCTATTACTCTCACCGGGGCGGACACCCAATCCCATTATTTTTTTTTTTGTCAAAAACCCATTCCCATTATTTGGCAGTGAGTATCTAGTACTAATACACCAACTACATTCCCTGAAACAGAATTGTTGATGTCATTGGTTCTTAAGCATTAAGTTTACAAGCCAAATGGCACACAAGATTCTGTGGGAAACTTTTGCATCAAGCCTTCCTTGGGGCAGCCAAGGAAACATTTCCACTTCTCGATTTCATATAAGGCACTGTTAATCATCCTGTTCATCCAGGTGTTCACTCCACTTCGTGTGTATGAGGTCTCGAAATTCTGCAAATTACATTGTGGCGATTTTAAGTCTTCAAATATTGAAATATGAAAGTATGAAATCCAAAAATGCAAAATAATGTTTTATAGTGTTAAGCTTGCCTTTTTTCTTTCACAAACGTCAAAGAAAACACACACACACCACTCACTTGATATAGTGTTAAGCTTGTCTGCATATTAATTTTTGTTTCAGTCAAACTATTCGTATGTGATTTTCACCATAAACAACATATGTATCATCCGTTTATTTCTTGACATTGTGTCATTATTTTTAGAAATGATTGTGCTTTTGTGGCTATGTGCATCTATGTGCACATGCAAAGGTAGCGGTGCGCATCTATGTGCAGGCGGGACGTTTGCGCTCTACTTCTTAATTTGTAGACATGCAAAGGTGAGCCTTTTTCCAAACCGACAACCAGAGGCAAAGAAGTCTCAAGCTACAAACTGGATGTACCCTCCAGCCAATTGAGAAGGGCTCAAAAGGTTAAAGAAACACTCAGGGAAGCAAAGTAGCAAAAATCAAACTTGTGTTTCTTCCCATTGTTGGAACTCTATGGTCATGGGTGATGGGATCCTCACTCCCTGCATTTCAGGTCTCACACTCTGCCCCCTGCACAACATATACATTCAGACTTCAGACCTCCATTTTCATTATTTAATCTTTCAACAACAACAACTGAAAATTTTGCTTTGGTTTCAGTCACCCAATTTAACTAGTACTTCATCCTTGCTAGTTGCTACAAATAGCATCATTTTATAAATTAAAATCAAATTACTGGAAAATGTTATTTACTAAGTATATTGAAAAACAATGTTGTCTATCTCATATGAATAACTGAATAGAACCCAGTGATCAAGTGTGTTTGTTCCTCATAACGTGCTTAAAGGGGCCTGAAGTATAAAGTAGTACATCAAATTCAATGGATACTGGTAACCTTAGATATAAATAAAGTAATGCTTGAAATCTGCTAATCTTATCTGTGTATGGTGTGAGTTTCTTCGTCTGCTATGAGCATTCCCACCAGGAGTTTTTCCAGTTCTAATTAAGTACAACTACAACCTCACAGTTCTCTGAGCCTCTTCTAAACTTCATTAACTTCTTACACACTGATGAAGGCCAGTTTTCAGACTTCCCATCTGCTAAATCACCGCCTATAGTCATCCTCTCCAGTACAGCTCCGTGCTGCAAAAGATACTTCGCAAACTCGCAGTCAAATTCAGACCCTTTGAAATTTCTGATTTGGACTTCCTTGAGCTTTTGAGTCAAACATAGAGGCTGAACATCAGGAGCAGAAAAATAAATGCCCTGGCCTGTGCTTCTGCTGCCTATGCCCTGCCAAAGTAAAGAAAAGTTTTGTTGCCTACTTGCCTCTAGGTAGGGGGTTGAAGGTCTTTTTTAGCTGAATTCCTCACTTCTTAGACTATGGAGGGAGAAGAGTCAGAATTGAAACTCGTAAACTAAAAGAAGAAAATCACGCCCAACAAAACATATTGGAACTGGGCCATATCCTACTCCGTTGACATTTAACTTATTAGTTTATCTCAATTACCTGCAGGTTAACAATGAGCACTTCGAGATTGGGGACATGCTGAATCCATGACACCATAAGTGGAGAACTGTCATTGTTTGGAGTGAGCTCCAACCGTGCTAGATTAATGAATTCTGGCAAAAAGCGAACAAAGGAGCCGAGAACCTATTCAAAAAATGCTAAAATCAGTAAAGTAATCAAGAAGTGATGGAATTGGAGCTTCACTGCAAAGGTTGTACAACAAAAATGAGCAGTCATACCTGCAACAGTTCAGCGGATGGCTTTAGAGACTGGATGTTGTGCGTCGCACTAAAAGACTTGAACAGTTTGGCACCCAAGTTATCAATTTGTCTAAGAGATAAATCAGCTCTTGCAAGAGATTCACATGTGCAGATATTAAAAAGGCCCGGTGCATGCACAGATGCTGCAACAAGATTGATCTCTAAATAAAGAAGATGTGGTGCATCAATGTCAATTTTGTTCAATCAACAATATGTATCAACTATTGCCAATTTCCTTAGCGTTGGAATGGAAAGATGTAGACCTTCAATTCCCCCATGTTCAAGGTGATCTATTCCTCTAACCATGGATAGCCTGACCCAAATAGCAGATCCCCCGAACCGTGTTGTACAACTAAATATTCTAAATGCAAGACTTTGAGATTCTGCAAGCACACCAATTTGGAAAGTTTGAGAATTAATCTCCCATGTAGTTTTAAGACAATAAGAGTTTTGCACAAAAATATTTCCCTTGGCAAGCTGATACAATTGTCGTGGTATTCTAAAATACAGATGTCAAGAACTTGAATGTCACGCCAAAGTACAGCAGGTATCCATGACTTTGTCAAGGAAGTTTCAGGAAGCTTTTGGCATTTCAGTCGAAATTCTTCTATGCAATGTGCTTTGCACAACATAAGCCGCCTACTAACAAAATCGACAAAACTTTGCCCTGATTTTTCTCTGTTAGCATTGTTATTTCTCGCTGATGAAGATGTAAAAGCAAGGAATCATCGAGGTCAATCTTGGGAACCAAGAGAAAAATATACTTCCAATGAGTTGACAGAATAGATGTTGCCGCTGCGTATTTTGTGGGAAGAAAGGAAAGTATATGACAGAGGATTCATTCAGGTAAAGAACTGAGTCTGTCTAGGTGACCATTTGAAGTTGTTCTTGAAACCTTGGGATTTTTGGCCTGGGGATTCATTGCTGATTTTTCATATATCTTTCAGAAGTGAATAGTTTTCTTGTTCAGATAACCATCCGAAGTCTCGTAAATAGGATCAGAAGAAACGGGTTTTACTAAGGTAGTTGGAAGATCCAAAATTGATACGGGTTTCGAAATGACTTTTGGAAGAATGGGAAATACATTGATCCTTATTCCTTAATGTCAATTCGTGTATGTACAATTGGAGAATGCGCTGTGGACTGTTTCCCTTCCTAGTCATTAATACAAGCCTTTTGAATCTCTTTGAAAAATCTTAGAATCACAATGATGCAGAAGATAAATCTGAAAAATAAAGGAAAACTTGTTCTACATTGCACTTCAATTGAAAAACATAGTATTCAAGTGAATGAATTGACATTAAAACATTGGGGATTTACGTGTAATAGTTAGTTGATAATTTGGCATATTTTGTTTGGATAGGAGAGTAGAAAGGTTAATATTTAGTACATAAGTTAAACCAAATATTACGTAAATAAGTATTCAAAAAGATTTATAAAATGTCACTTCGTATGTTCGATACAAGTACGAGTCATATTTTGATACATGAAATTATTGTAATTTTACGTTAAGTATTTTCTAAGACCTCTTAGAGATCTCCTTCTACAAGCTATTTCAATACTTGAAATAGTAATATAATGTGTATAGAATTTTAACAATACATGTAATATGATGTATTAAAAAATAAAAATTTGTCAAAATATTAGTAAGCCAAAAAAGGATGCCACAAAGGTTTGAACTCACCACGCATGCTTGCATATTCATAAAAAATTTAATATAAAGTTCTACACCTTGTCACTAGATATTGTTGTAAAAAAAACACTAAAATTTGTAAAATTTGCTGAAAACAAAGTTTGGAGTTTGGTGTATCTTCTCCAGGTGTGTATGGGAGAAGGTGCAGAAATTGTGCTTGTTATATAGAGGGCGTTTGCCTTATGGGCAAGAATTAAACTGGTGTTGTCACAAGAGTTGGATATTGTGAGCAACAACAACTTCAATCATGGGTTAACCTACCGGCTAAAATTGTTTAAATGGGCAAGATTTGGTCAAAAAACAGAATTCTAAATTGCTCAGATCAAATAAAGTCATGAAATTCTTACACTGTTCATACTGTTTAAAATGAATATCAAGTTATAATATATATTATCAGACCAAACAAAATAGATAGCTCGAGGGATTTGAAAGGTCAAAAGTGATCGAACGCAAAGCAGAAACGCATTAGGTAGTGAAAGCTGGCTTGCGAAAACGGTATTATCAAAGAAGTTTTTTATGGGGCAATTGGAAATTGGTTCCAGTTTGAAATATTATGTGCAATTCACGGGTAAAGGCTCACAGATGATTTTTTTTTTTTTTTTTTTTTGTTGGGGGTAATCAAGTTGGATAAATAAATGTTACTTTTATCGAGTATTTCTTTTAAACCGTGAAGTATATTTTGCCATGAGATGATAAGATCACCTAAATTTACAGCACACATGTCAGCTTTGACCTAAAATTTTTAACTTCTCAAAGTTACATCACAAAATCGCATTCTAACTAAAGGTAATGAATCATCGATAAACATCACAAGCTTTATTATTACGTATACTCCTAGAGGAATTTTGTTGATTGCCAAATTAACATTTGTGTTGGAAGTTAATTTATGATATTTTCCTAATGGGTGGAATCGATTTTTCCTTTAGTATGTCATCAATAATTATTTTTCTTCAGAAGCAACGAAAAAATTGGTCCTGTATGACGACAAGCGACAACATTTAAGATTGATATATTTTGTTTTAATGTTGTAAACTTTGAACTTAAATGCTGCATATCAATATTCATGAAAATCATCTAAATGATTATGGCTGGCGATATTGCTTGAACAAAAATGAGGATTTAGAGCAAATGTCAGCTTGTGAGACAACTTTGTTAAGGATTTACAGTTAGGCTTCAAAATTTCGGAGTCTCAAATGAATTTCTCCTAAATTTTAACTAATCCTCCTATGTTCCGCCAATCATCTCGTCTATTCTCCACCCCATGGGCCACGATGCTTACCATCTTCTATTTGCTGGCCGCCATACAACTGAACCACTATGGTTTCCAGTGATCAATTGCTTCCTCCTCTCACACTTATTGACGAATCTGTCCATTTCCTCCAATACTGCAGATACTTCTTTTTCTTTTCTCATTTTTTAGAATTGAAGTCAATGATCCTGAAGAAAGAACAAATAAATGGATTCCAGAAGACACTTTTTTTTCCCAAAGTATTTAATGATCACCCTTTTATTTGTTGAACTTTGCATATTATTTGGATTAATTGACGTGTATCACATATCTCGCCTCTATAAACTTGTGAATGGTGGTTGAAATAGTAAAAAGAGATTTATAAGGAGAGCCCCGGTTGAGAGAGAGGGAGTTGGTGGAGGAAAAAGAACATATGCCGAGAGATGAGATTTGGTTGGAAAAGAGAGCCAAAGGGGAAGTTTGTCAATGTCAATTGGGGAGATTAAGCTTTCATTGAATTTTTTGGGATGAAGCTGGCTTTGGAAGTTAATTGTTGTGGCACTGATAGATTTTGGCTTTATTGTTGTGGCGAGCATAATGATCAAGAACCGAAAATTCTTGGAGTTGAGGATAGGAATGAAAAACATTTCCATTATGGGGTTTATAGGTATTAGTTGAAGTAATGATTGTTAATGGAAGGAAGGATAAAGTTATCTTATGAAGTGAAATTTTCCCTGGATCCTATTATTTGCTCTCGATCATAGTATTGCATGCCATTTATGTGTATTATAAAAGGACGTAAGATAAAAGCATCTTCAATTAGATTTCTTTCTCCTGCGCTCATTGCTGCCTGGCTCGTGTTATATATGTATGTACTGTTTACAAAAAAAATTTAAGATGCAAAATGGGCTGAAAACAAAGAACAATTACGAGTAGGACAATGGGCAAAACTGACTTCCAGACCTACATGCATTTTTTTGTTTGAGGGTACATACATGCTTCAAATACTTGTACTTTTCTAGAATGTACAAGTAGTAATTGAAAGAGTCGAATCATTTAAAGTACATGGCCAAAAAGACGTGGTCCACCTTATCATAATATAGTGAATTTAATCATCAATTTAACTTTTTGTTTTTTGATTAATTGTTTATAACCTTTTATCTTCTTATTAATAGTGATTTTCTTACAACCAATATGTATATAAAATACGGTTAACTTTAATTATCATGCATAACAATATAATAGTTGGAAATAATTTTAACACATATAATAATTGATGATGAGGGAAATAATTGATGAATACAGTTGTAAATAGGCAGTTTTTAATTTTAATTACCAACATTTTTGAGATGTAATTTATTGAACTTTTCATTTTTCTTATTAGTTTCATGATTGGAATGCAATAACTCTAATTAAAAGACATAAAGGTAATTTAGTCATAATAAAAACTAAGATCAAAATATGCTTACATTCTTATACTCTCTATTACCAAGACTTATCATACTTTTTATATAATAATGATACTGATTTAGATGTAGTTAATTTTCTTTTTTCTTCTTTAATTGGCATACTTTACATTACTACTTTTTATGCATTTTGTAGTGTAGTCTAAAATCCTTTTTTATTTTTTATTTTTACAAGTTTACACAAGTCGATGAGAAGAACAATTATAGCACAAATCGAGCCACTATTGAACACAAAGGAGAAGGCAAAAGGTAAAATTGAAACTTGTCCCTGTCCAGCTTGGTTGATTAACTCTTTTGGAAGTTCATTTATTTTTGAAGAAATTGTTAGGTTAATGAGTAAAAGATTTTGTCTCACATTAGTCTGAGAGATGGAGAAAGAGTGGTTAATATGTAAGTAAGGGCCCAAAATCTAATGGCTTAAGTTTTTTGGTCAGAATTGGATTTCTAACTTACATATTGGGCTTTTTGGACTCTTTCGAGGTGTTTCTCCCTATCAAATTGGTATCAGAGTTTCAGATTGCGAGACTAGGCTACTCATGGGCAAGTGGATTCTTCTCAGAGTTGGACCGGTGAAAATTCTCTTCTTGGTGGTGGACTGAAGTGCCAAAGAGTTTGGTTAGTGTTGGACCAGGTGCACCATGGGTTTGGCAGGGGTCCGGTTGGTGTTAGACTATGAAACTAAGGGTTGGCAGGGGTCCAGAATGCAGTTTGGATGTTGAAGAAGAGTGGGTCCATGATTGGGAGAGGAGGTGATCTTAGGTAATAAGGTGGGCTTTCTTTGAGTATTAAAGTGGACTCAAAGAAGGGCTTGTAAATTTGGATTTAATGTGGGAGTTACTCATGAAAGGGGAGATTTGTTAGGTTCATAAGTAAAGAATTATGTCTCAAATTAGTCCGAGAAATGGAGAAAGAGTGGTTAATATGTAAGTAAGGGCCCAAGACCTAATGACTTAAGGTTTTGGGTTAGAATTGGGTTCCTAACTTACATATTGGACTCTTTGATGGACTCTTTCGAGATGTTTCTTCCTATCAGAAATAACTATTGCTTATATTGGAAATGCTTATTTGTAATCTTCCCAAAAATTGTGAAAACTAAGCATTAATTAGTTATCATTAATTCAAGAATGAAAATTGTTGGATTCATTTTTGTGCACCAATTGAATCTTGTGCAATTTTGCACCAAATAAACCTTTGTTGAATGCCGGGAAGAAGAAATTGGATGGTACAATTTCTATCACAGGTGCAACTTATGGCTGCAAAAAATGTTCAACAAAGATAGAGAAGAAATTCTGCAACATAATTTTGATAGCAAGAGAAGAAAGGTCAAGAGAAATAACAACGATGGATATGCTTTACACGAAAGTTGTAACATCTTGGTCAATCCTACTTCGAAAAAATCTAATAACCCTCTGAAAACTCATAACCATACTTGTGAAAGGAAGTCTACATCATGCTTGTCAAATCTTTGTGGATGTTACTACTACTATTTTGTATTTGGACCTACAAAGGGAAAGAAAAGAGGTTCTCCTAAAAAGTAAGAACCCCATTATGTTTTGAAGACAAGTAAAACATCAAAGGATGTGGATGAAGTTGCTAGGGTTATTGCAACAACCTCCACTTTGTCTTCTCAAAATTCTATATGGAAGGATTTTGAGCATGTCAAGAATGAAAATGCAATGGGAGATAATAGTGAAATACAAAAGAAAATAGCTAAAATGCTTATTAAGTCAATAATAATTCTTCTCAACTCCTCCCAATTCTTGCCTTTTCTTTCTTTCTTCCTCTTTTCTTCTCCTCCTCACTCTTATTTCTCTATTCTTTTACTATAATAATGTTAAAATATGACAATTTGGTAATCAGAGCCTATAGATTCTTGGATCTACAAGTTCTTATTAAACACCCAATGGCAGAGGGAACAAGATTTAAGCAGCTGGAAGAATAAGTTAAGAAATAAGAAGGGAAATTTCAAGTTCCTATTGAGATCATTTGACCCAATTTTGAGTGGAAGAACTAAAATATATGGATTACAAATGCTTTATGAAAGTTAGAATGTTCAAGAAAGGGGTGTGGTACTTCTACATATTACTGCTAATGAGCAGGAAGAAATGATATATTTTTAAGATTATTTGTGCATTCAAATAATCTTTAAAAAATAAATAAATAACACTTGCCTTGCACGGGAGTTGCAACGAGTGGTAATGATGAATTTCTACTTTGAAGAATAAATTTACTAGCACGGTCCTATATAATTTGACATACTTGACATTTTTAACTTTACTACTTATGCTTGACCGTACTTCAGACATGGACATGGAATCTAAGGTAACATGCAAATTAGCCAGCGAAAAACCCAGACTTGCTAAAGTTTGACATGTTAGGGTGAATTTCTAAGAATATTGTTAAATTAAAAAAAATCTCAATTTTGGTGTTCTACAGAATTTTATTCTCTTTGAACCACTGCATTTTCGAAATGCTACAACCACGAAATAGTATTTTCCTTTCCATTATTTTTTGTCATACCAGAGCGGCTGAAATTTTTTTTTTGCAGCTGCATGGTCGTCGCATGTGAAATCGATGCAGTGATTGTGAAATTGAGTTGTCGCTGTATTCACTTTTGAGTGGATGTGGCGACAGACATGTCTAACGACACAAACGAGGCATCAGTTGCCTTGTACAAATGAAGGAAATTGTAAGCCATTCATCAAATTTTGATCAACAACAGCAATCAATCGATACAAACAAGGACAGAAAATTTCTATAAATACGATACCAGATGCATCATTTCAATCCACACCAACCTCATTTCTCTCCTTCGTCTCTCTCTCCCCCCTCATCCCCATATCCCGATTATCTCACTACATCCTCGTTCCCATCTCCAAACATTGAGTCACATTGGTGAAGTCTGTTGGAGCCACATTGGTCGATACTATTGGTGAAGTATGGTTTCTATTCATGGTTGTTCCACAACCACATTGGTGAAGTCTATTGAAGCCACATTGGTCGATATTGTTAGTGATGTCTGGTTTTTGTCTGTGGTCGTTCTAGCGCCGGTGGTGGAGACTCAGCTCTTCAATCTTGTGCCATCAGTGATGAAGGTTCGGCTCTGCTTTTCAATCCTGTGAGTTTATTTGATTGATTTATGTATTTAATTAAAAAATTTGTACTATTATTATTTGTTGTAAATTTAATTAATGTAACTAATAGTTATTTATTAAGCAAATTGGTAACATAGATAACGTTACAACATAATTATGGATAATAATTTTTTGGATTTGTTGGTAATAATTAATTAATGTATCTAATTTGTGTATTTAGTTAACAATTGTAATTTTTTTAAACCAAAAATCTCCTTTTTATTAGCACAAAATATCACGATTACATGGAAAGGGCCAACTACCCTTTTCGAAAGTGAAAATTACATATACCCAGCCTATCTAGATGCACCAATCCTCTAACTAGCCTGGGAAGGGAATGTTGAGAGCAAAACAAAGAGAGGAGCCCGAAGAGACTGTAAAACCTGCTAAAGAGTCCGCCACCTTGTTAGCCTCACGGAAACAATGCGTAAACGAACCCACCAAATATTCAAACAAGCGAATCTTCCATATAACCAGCCGAATGGAAACAGGACCTAGAGATTTAGATGTCAAAATACCCTGTAGCACCTTAGAATCCATCTCCACAACAATATTGGACAAACCCTCCAGAGCACAAATCGTAAGACTCGTGCATAGCGCCCTAGCCTTTACTTGCAAAGACATTACGTAGCCATAGTATTCCGCAAAAGCAACCAACACCTTGTCATGCCCATCTCTGAGGAATCCCCCGCCTCCACCATACCCTAGGTTCCCATGTGAAGAGCCATCCATATTGAGCTTAAGCTGTCCACCCATTGGTTTTGACCAAATTATTGAAAATTAGCGGATCCTAAGCAGGTATCTTTGTAATTCAGACACCCAGTCCCGCCAATTGAGTCTAGGGGAAACGGAAGTACCAAATTGAGCCCTAAACATGAACTTCAACTCAGTGGAGATCTGGAACACCATCTGGTGAAAACCAAGTACCACCCCATCGAATCAGACGTTATTCCAAATGCTAAATGAACCAGAAAATAATAGAAGGGCCAACTCTAAATAGCCACTGAAGCTTCGGATTTGGTGAATGTAGCATTTGCTAGGATACCAGTCTCTTCCTAATCCAAGTGTTAACCCGAAAAATACCTAGCGGCTCCTTAAAGTGTCGCCATACCCAGTTAGACAAATCACTCAAAACAAAGAGATGATGACTCGACTCATATTTAGTAGACAGACAGCAATAACATTTAAATGGACCACATACCCAAGACCTAAACAGCATCTCCCCCACCGATAACTTATTGCGCAACAGCTACCACATAAAGAAGGATATTTTAAGAGGCAACCCTAACTGCCAGATCCTAGAGAAAATCCATGAAGAGGGAGCAGTATGGGCAATGGACATCAACAAACGCATCTCAAAATATCCAGAATGACCATAATGCCAAGTCTGAGCTCCTCCCAGTGGCTAGAAAGGGGTGCACCCAACAAGAACACAAATCTTTGGAGGAACAATTTGGCATAACAGGGGCAAATTCTAGTGATCACCTAGCCAAATTTCACCAACCAACACTGAAGAGGCTAGCGTTGGGAACTTCCACACCAACAGCCCCATACCAGTCCAATTGTCCCACCGAAAGGAGCAGCTACTATCCGAAAGATCCCACAATAGAAAATATTCCACAACCCCTCTTATTGACAACATACATTTCCAAGATGTTGAAGACGAGGCCTTAAAGCTCACTTGGTTTGGATGCATAGTTTGGCAATAGCGAGCATACATATATTGAGCCCACAACGAGCTCTTATGTCTAAATCTCCACCACAACTTGCAAACAAACATTATAGATATAGATCGTAAAGAACGGAATCCCACACCGCCAGCCTCCTTCGGAAGACATATTCTCTGCCAGGCCACCCAATGAAAACGTTGGCCAAACTGAAACTCCCCCAAAGAAAACTGGAGAACATATTTTCAAGATGTGACATAACACCTAAAGGTGGCTCTAGTACTGATAGTAAATATACTGGCAAAGATGCTTGGACCAAATTAATTAGCACTATACATGCTCCAAGTGATAACCACCTAGCATCCCATTGTTAGATGTGGCCACCAACCGAATCAATGATGTCCGAGAAATAGGACTTCAACTTCCGACCAACAAACAAAGGACAACCCAGGTATTTATTCGGAAAACTCTTATGCATAAAACCCATCAACTTGCGAACTCTAGAGACCAACTGGGGAGATGATTTCCCGTGTGAAAGAAAACAACTCTTTGAAATAGTCACTAGTTGACTAGAACATCACTGGTAATCTTACAATACCTCCATTACCATCCCAAGTGAACTTTTATTTCCTCTAGAAAATATAATCACATCATCAGTATACGCCAAATGGCCAATAGACAATTCAGATCCACAAAATAAGGGGAGAAAGACGGATGTAGAAGCAAAGCATTCAACTCCATTGAAAGCACCTCAACTGATATGATGAACAAGGCAGGGGAGAGCAGTCACCTTGCCTTAAACCACAGGAAGATGGAAAGAATCTGCATGGTCTGCCATTAACCAACATCGAAAACTTGCACAAAGATATAACTCTCTAGATCAAATCAATCCACGTTTCAAAAAAACCAAAAGCCCGCAAGACGCATAACAGAAACAACCAGGACACCCTATCATTAGCCTTTGCCATGTCGAGCTTAAGGGCAACATTACCCCCTCGAACCCGTTTTGAAATTGACGAAATCAACTCTTGAGCTAACAATACATTATCCAAGATTATACGACCCTTAACAAAGGCACTTTGTTGCAGGGAGATGATTTTACACAAACATGGGAATAACTGAGAAGCCAGTAATTTAGAAAAATTTTTATTAACGAAGTTGCACAAACTAATTGGCCTAAACTCAGAGAAGGAGGATGGATTAACCACCTTAGGAATTAGTGCAATGTTAGTAGCAGAAATACCCGTCAGCAAAACAGCACTAGCAAAGAAATCTTGCACCGCTAAGATGACATCTGCACTAATTATGTCCCCAGCAGCCTTGAAGAAAGCACCAGTAAATCCATTCGGACCGGGCACCCATTCCCCATCCAACAAAAATACCACCTCCTTAATCTCGTTCGTCGTGGGAACCTCAACAAACATAGCATTTTCTTCTTCCGAGATTAATTTGGAAATCAAGGAGAATATGTTATTCTCTACATTATTCGAAATATCCTCCTGCATCAACGTATTCAAGAATAAACATATCGCGCCTCCGCCTGTATATTCTGTTCGTCCTCAACCCAAACACCTCCATCACCCTTTATTCGATGAATGAACATCCTGAGACGCTTCAACTTCATGGATGCGGGGAAAAACTTCAAAGTCGCATCACCCTCCTTAATCCATTTTATCCTTGATTTTTTATGCCAATATGTTAGCACAAAAAGTTACTCATTCGGCGGAAGTAATTTTGACACATATAAAAATATATGGGAAGAGGAGGAGAACAAATACTCAATAATTTATTTAACTCAAAACCCAACAATAATATATATCAAGTCGTAGCTTTTCGCTCACGACAACTCACAAATTTCAACTATGAGATTTTCTCTCAAACCTACTTTCAAAACTCAACTCAACTCTTCAAAGCATAACCTAGCTCCACTGTTGATATATATAGAAAGACTCGAGACCAAAGCTAAATCAACTAGTACTTGGACTAGTATTCTTGATTGACTTAAACCACTTGTAGAAAGGAAAGTTGCAAAACCAAATACTAATAGGACTAGACAACCTACACTACAAGGAACCTGCACTTGCCAACCAAATCAGTTTCGGTTTGGGACTCCTGGACAACTGACAAAGAAATAAAGAAAGACTTAGCATGGGCATGATCCCGTGCAACTTCCATAGCTATAATATTTACAATCATCCAAACTAAGTAACTAAACGATAATTAAATTACTAAATTAGCTTGATTTAATTTCCTTCATTGCCTCCCTTAAACCAAGCTCTTCATGTTGCCATCTCCAATGCCATCATGAGCTTGAATCTCCATGAAAAATTCAATCGCTGTATAGATGATGTGGAACTCCAACTTGCAATTGATGTCCAATTTCATCTTTATGTGTGGTAGTGGATGAAACTTGTACTTCTCGAATAATTTCTTGGCTTGATCACTCTTGTCAAAAAATTCAAATGTATCCACCAACTCTTCATTAGATACTCCACAATTCAATTCATCCATATCACCAATAAAATCTCCAAAAACCAGAAAATCATAATTTTTACCAATGAGATTTTCAACATCACCATAATTTTGCTTTAGTTTTTCAACACTAACAACTGCATCAACTTTAGGCGTATCACAACTTTCAATTAATTTGTCCATCTCACGATTGATTTCAACCAAGTCCATCACTTGATTTTTCTCGCCCAAAAATTCAACAGTCTCGATAAAGTCAACAATTTCTCTATCATCATGATCTTCAATCACATCTTTAATTTGATCAATGATTTCACTTTCTTTCTCAACCACTTACGAATTTTCTTCTTCAATCACAATTTCTTCATCTTCAAGTGTATCCACAATTGCTACAATTTCTTCTTTCTTTACCTTATGAAAAACTTCTTTTCCTTCTTCCTCGTCACAAATTTCTTCTTCACCATGACCATGGGAATTTGTTAAAAATTTCCAAACCTCCTTCACTGTCTTTACATGTATGAATTTTTTGGCTACATGTAATTGGACTTGGGTATAGAGATAGTATAATGCCTTATATTTCAACTGTCTATTCCTCTCTAATTGTTCAACTGCATCCCTTGATAATTCTGTGCCTTCTATAGGTTCCATGAACCCCTTTTGGATAATATTCAAAACTCTAATATTTTTGAAAAAATTCTTCATCATTGACCTCCAAATCTCAAAATCGTTTTAACCATCAAAGATAAATACACCACAACGTGGTAAATAATGCGGATCCATATTTTAATTTCACAAACAAGCCCCAGGATCAAAGTCTAGAGCTCTGATACCACTTGTTAGCACAAAAAGTTACGCATCCGGCGGAAGTAATTTTGACACATATAAAAATATATGAGAAGAGGAGGAGAACAAATACTCAATAATTTATTTAACTCAAAACCCAACAATAATATATATCAAGCCGTAGCTTTTCGCTCATGACAACTCACAAATTTCAACTATGAGATTTTTTCTCAAACCTACTTTCAAAATTCAACTCAACTCTTCAAAGTATAACCTAGCTCCACTGTTGATAAATATAGAAAGACTCGAGACCAAACCTAAACCAACTAGTACTTGGACTAGTATTCTTGACTGACTTAAACCACTTGTAGAAAGGAAAGTTGCAAAACCAAATACTAATAGGACTAGACAACCTACACTACAAGGAACCTGCACTTGCCAACCAAATCAGCTTCGGTTTGGGACCCCTGGAGAACCGACAAAGAAATAAAGAAAGACTTACTTAGCATGGGCATGATCCCGTGCAACTTCCATAACTATAATTTTTACAATCATTCAAACTAAGTAACTAAACGATAATTAAATTACTAAATTAGCTTGATTTAATTTCCTTCATTGCCTCCCTTAAATCAAGCTCTTCATGTTGCCATCTCCAACGCCATCATGAGTTTGAATCTCCATGAAAAATTCCATCGCTGTATAGATGATGTGGAACTCCAACTTGCAATTGATGTCCAATTATATTTCTGATGTTTTCTATGTGCCAAGTTTATATCATAATTTGTTGAGTTTGGGACAACTGTCTGAGAAAGGTTATGATCTGCATTTTAAATAAGGTGATGGCACCATAAGTGATGAGAAATTGGGATTAATTGCCAAGGTAAAAATGAACCATAGTCGTTTGTGGCCTCTTTCTCTTAACTGTGGTGATTTACCTTGCTTTAATTCCATGACTTGTGATAATTCTTGGTTATGGCATATGCGTTTTGGACATTTGGATTTTGGGAGTTTGAAATTAGAAAGAAATTAGTTATTAGGTTGCCTTCTGTTGAATTTCCTGATAAGAACTGTGAGTCTTGTATTTTGGGAAAGAAGCACAGGGATCCTTTTCCAAAAGGCAAGGTTTGGAGGGCTAATCGACCGCTTGAACTGATTCATTTAGATTTATGCTCAGTTGAAATTCCTTCCAATGGTGGTAGTAAGTATTTTATTACCTTCATTGATGATTTCAGTAGGAAGACATGGGTGTATTTTTTAAGAAATAAATCTGATGCATGTGATGTGTTTAAAAGGTTCAAATATTATGTCGAGAAGTAGAGTGGCTACTTTATTAAAATTTTGAGAACTGACAGAGGCACTGAGTATCTTGTTTGTGATGACTATTTGATGGAAAGTGGTATAAAACATCAATTGATAGCCAGATATACACCTCAGCAAAATGGTGTGGCAGAAAGGAAGAATAGGACTGTGATGGACATGGTGAAATCTATGATGTATTCCAAAGGTATTCCTAAATCCTTTTGGGCAGAAGCAGTATCTTGTGCTATTTATGTTTTGAATAGGTGTCTTACTAGATGCAATTTTGGGAAGACCCCACAAGAGGTTTGGGCTGGTATGAAACCGGATATTTCTCACTTCAAGGTATTTGGCTGTCTTGCGTATGCACATGCTCCAGATCATTTGAGAAAGAAATTGGATGACAAAGCAGAGAAGTGTACTTTTATTGGATATAGTCATGAGACTAAGGGGTATAAGTTATTCAATCCAAACACAGGAAATGTGATTATTAGCAGAGATGTAACTTTTGATAAACATGAAATTTGGGATTGATCCAGAAAAGATCCTAAGACATGGCCAAAATATCCATTCATTTCTCCCATTATGGGACCGAGTGCTAGTAAGCAAGCAGTGGAGCAAGTTGTGCACTCTTATGATGATCCCTCAACTTCTACTATTCAGGTTGAGACATCCAGCCAACCACAGAGAGAACGCCGCATGCCAGCCCGATTTGATAATTATGTTGTTGGCAAAGATGATGATTTAACTGATGATGCAATTGTGAATTTTGCTCTTTTTGTAGATTGTGATCCTGTCTTATTTGAAAAAGCTGTCAAAGATGATCGTTGGGTTCGTGCAATGGATGAAAAAATTCATGCCATTGAGAAAAATGATACATGGGAGTTGACCACTATCCCACCTAAAAAGAAGTCATTTGGAGTGAAATGGGTATATAAGACCAAGTATAAGCCAACAGGAGAGGTGGATCGCTTCAAAGCGAGATTGGTTGTTAAAGACTATAGGCAAAAGGCAGGTATTGATTATTTTGAAATTTTTGCACCAGTTGCCAGACTTGATACGGTTCGTATGATTGTCTCACTTGCTGCAAATAATTGTTGGAAAATTCATCACATGGATATGAAATCCGCATTTTTAAATGGTTTTCTTGAAGAAAAGGTATATGTTGAGCAACCTGCTGGTTATGTTAGAAAAGGTCAAGAAAACAAAGTGTATAGATTGAAAAAGGCATTGTATGGGTTGAAACAAGTTCCTAGAGCTTGGTATACTCGCATCGATACTTATTTTATTGAGCATGATTTTCTAAGATATCCATATGAGCATACTCTGTACATCAAATTCAACCCTAGAGGAGATGTCCTTATTGTATGCTTGTATGTGGATGATTTGATATTTATAGGCAACAATTCCAAACTAATTTCTAAATTCAGGGAGGCCATGATTAGTCAATTTGAGATGATAGATTTGGGATTGATGTCTTATTTTCTTGGTATTGAGGTTCATCAGTTGGATGATGGAATTTTAATCTCACAAAGAAAGTATGCAAGTGATATTCTGAAGAAGTTTAAGATGGATGTGGGTAAACCAATGATGATGCCGGTTGAAGAAAAATTGAAATTAACCAAAGATGGTACTGGTGATTTTGTTGATGCTACTTATTTTAGGAGATTGGTGGGGAGTCTCAGGTATTTAACTTCTATAAGGCCTGACATCACTTATGGAGTTGGTTTGATTAGTAGATTCATGGAATCTCCACGCCAGTCTCACTTGCAAGCTGCTAAGAGAATTTTGAGATACGTTCAAGGTACGCAATCTAACGGTTTATTTTATTCATCTTCACATGATAACAACCTTGTTGGATGCACTGATAGTGATTGGGCTGGTGACACAATACAAAGGAAAAGCACTTCTGGTTATGCATTTTACTTGGGATCTGGTGTATTTTCTTTGTCCTCAAAGAACAACAAGTGGTTGCTTTGTCCACAGCAGAAGCAGAGTACATGGCGGCTACAAATAGTGCTACTCAAGCACTTTGGTTGTGGAGAATGCTTGGATTCTTGAAACACAAGCAAGATGGTCCTACCACAATATTTTGTGATAGCATGTCTGCTATTGAGTTGACAAAAAATTCAGTTTTTCATGGGCGCAGCAAACATATTGACATCAAGTATCATTTTATTCGTGAATTGGTTCAAGAGCAAAAAATTGTCATTGACTATTGCAGAAATGAAGATTAAGTAGCTGATATTTTGACAAAGCCACTCAAGTTGGAGATGTTTATGAAATTGAAGAAGATGCTCGGCATGGTGAAATTTGAAGATCTTGATTTAAGGGAGGCAATATAGAAATTAAATCAAGATTATTATTTGTTAATGTCTTAATTGGAGTTAGTTGGAATTAGTATAGTTCGGATCTACGTCTAGCTAGTTGAGTTCCAGTCTAACTAGGATGCTTGATGTCCAATTCCAATGTGGTCTCTGATTTATTAGATGGTGCGGACAAAATCCCTGAGCAATATGGAGACTTGGTGCCTATATATATATGTGTAGTACTAGTCTACCGGTGTGTGGCATGTAAAGTAGCTGAGAGACTTATAAAGAAATATTGGTTTTGCCTCCTAAAGCTTTTCATAGTTCTGCTTCTATTTCGTTGCCTCGGTTCATCATAAACAGTACAATTGCTTATCCCTTTTTTATTCCTTATCCTTCGCTGCCTAATTAATTCATTGAGTGAAATTTATTTGTTGTTATCCTATGGGTTATATTTCTACACAATATGCTGCCTCACGATGCAAAGCTAGATGCAAAGCTTCATTTCGCGAATTTAATTGTGTTAAATTCTCATCGGACGAATTCACCTCTATAACCGCCTCTTGGGTCCACACTGCTTCCTCTGCCACCTGAAAGGCATAAAAAATGTTGCCAAAAACCTTCCTATTCCACACTCATAAACTTTGCTTCAACCGCTATAACTTCATGAATACTACCCGAATGGGCCTGCCAGCAACAACTCCTACCCATGAATCCCTTACTACTTGCAAAAAAGTGGGGTGAGTAATCCAACAATTTAGAAAAGAAAAACTTCGTGTCCCCTCCTCCATATGCAATCGAAAAGTCATCAATAATAGAGAGTGATCGGAGCCATGCCTAACCAGAGAAACCCACATCAACCAGATTCCCGTTTTGTATAAAATTTCGAAAATTAGTAGCCTTACTAGGAGAAAACAGATGACCTCCATTTTTTTCTGACGAAGATAGGATTACATTAAAATTTCCACACACCAACATTGGCAAGTTGAAATCTAATTGAAATAAATCATCCCAAAGATGAGCCCGAGCTTCAACGTCACAAGCTGCATGGACAAACATTGAAACAAAAGGATAGCCCAGTTGCGGGATGCAACCCAAAAGGCCAAAAACTGAGTTGACTGCGCTACTAATTGAAAATCAAACCCCCTATCAAAAAACACCTAAAGATGACCTTCTAAATTAGCAGTAGCAGCGTGGAACCCAAGCTTACATCGAAACTCTTCTAGATAAGAAACATCAACAAACGGCTCACAGAGAGTTAAGCATGAAACGCCATATTGCTTACGTTATTTTCGCAATCTCAACAAAGAAACAGCTTTACACACACCTATAATGTTCGAAAAAAGAACTTCAATAATTGATTTATTTGATGGGAAGAACCTTGAGGAGACATCACTATCTTCTTACGAGATATTTTGGTTTTGGGCGTTTGCCAAACCTCCTGATTTTTTAGCCCATCCAATCACTGTCATAGTTCCTCCAACGACTCTTGAGCTGGTTTGCGCTGCATAAGATTCATATCCCCTACCACCTTCTTTTCCAACTACCTAACATCTAAACTGTCATCCTCCGACAAAGGTTCCTCTAACACACGATCTGCAGATGCATCAATAATTTGATCTGCAGCTTCAATAATAGCTTCATGCACAAGACCCTCCAACCCAGGGGAACTAGCCAACACATTATGCTGTGACAACACATCAAATGATTGCCCAGCCAGACTCGTAAAAGATTCCAAAGCCACCTTCTGTTCCTCACCCATCAACACCCTTTGTGAAGCTACAATCGAGTCTGTTTGAATTGCGCTCAAATTTGTAACCACGAAGGAAACCCCCATTAGCGCAGCCAAAGGATTAGAAGCTCCAGCACCTGAGATCGCCTCAGCCTTCAATAAAAGAGCCGGCGTCTCATCAGATACACCACTAGATTAACCAGCAGCATCAGTACTACCCGCTTCAGCCACGACAGGAGAAGTACCCCCCGCCACCACCGACTGCAACCGCAAGGCAGGAACACCCGAATCCTTCACTCCTATTACCAAGCCAACATCCAAACTGGCATCACTTGTGATAGTAGAAGAAGACACACCCACAATCAATAAGTATTTATTTTAGTTATAAATAATAATGATTATGGTAATGACATTAGTTGTCCGCTCGAGTTAACATCTATAGTTAAGTATGGTTATCTGTAATGAATATTTAATTTTTCAGTTTATAGTTAATTAGTTTATGGACCAATTTTTTATGTTTATGAATAATTAAATTTTGTTTATTTAGTTAATCTGTGCACTTAGTTAATATTTTTTGGTAGTAATAATTATTATTATGTTAATTTATCAAGTAGTTGTGAAAACGGGAAAAAAACAAAGTTTATTAATAGCTGATGTATTAAAATTTTTCATTTGTTGTTAATAATTAATTTTATTCATTTTTAATTATATATGATTATTCGTTGTTAATTGGGCTAAATAGTATATTATTTGCAAACTGAATGATTGCCTTAATAGAAAGTGTGAAAGTGAATGTTTGGAATAATTATATTTAGGTAATCCATATATAGTAAATTCGTAACATCTAACTAGAAAATATTCATTAGATTATCATATTAGTGATTCAATTTTATTAGGCTGAAAAAATAGTAGAGATCGGAGGATCATTTACATATAACCCTCGAAGGTGCAAAAAAGATATATTAGTGAAAGATCGAATTGATTATGAATAGTTGGTGGATAGAGTGCATACATCTACATGGGGCTAGATCGAGATGCGTTCAAATTAAATCTGTGGTTTCGGAATTTCATGAGTTGAGTGCTTTTGCTAGGTTGCGATTAGGGTGTGACGATAACAATACCACAATGTACCATATGAAAACGATGTCACTGCAAACAATTTGTGAAATATCCATGGAGGTTGAGCCACAATTTCGCCGAAGCCATGTTGATATCAATGTTGGGCAAATATCATGGGGCATAGGTGGATTCAAAGTTGAGTTGGACCATATGACTTCTACTACCACCTTCTGTGATAGCTAGCTAATACAATCGGAGTTTGGAGAAATGGTATATGATGCATTGATTCGCAAGGAGGGACATGGAAGTCGAAAGCATGAGCAGGGCAGGAGTAGTCAGGGAGTTGGCACCAGTTTCGTGGATGGTGTTCATCCAGTAGTGGAGTTATGTCCTTTCATTTATTTATTATCTTCTGGGCTGCATTTATTTGGACTTTTAGGCACAAGAGTCTACCATGGAAATTAAGTAACGACTGGCACCACCTCTACTTTATTGCCCTGGCAAAGAGATCGAGCAGAAGTTCTAAAGCCTAGACGAGAATTTACACACATTTCCAAGACCTGCTACTTTAGTGTCTAAAGTTCGATTGGATTATGTGACGACCTCACCTCTCCCTAAGGCGTACCAAAGGGTTCGGCGGACCGTCTGCCCAACTCTTGCCAGGACTCACTCACTCGTATGTCATGCGTGCATCCATAGACAATAAATGACATTGCAAATCAAACTTATAATGTACATCGATGCACAAATCCAGATACAAAACTTCTATACATCCAAAGTATTTCAAAGTGTATACAATCCAAGTACAAAGCATCCTAAGCGAGTGATAGCGCGAGTACAAATCAAAAGTCAAAACACCTAGTCTATGCTAGTTTGTACACGTCTCACACCTCGCTCGTACCCCTGTAAAGAAAACAAAGCTAATGGAGTGAGCTAAAGTTCAGTGAGGTTCCAAATATTAAAATGTCTATCCAAATAAAGTAAAAGTAGCATAATAGTGAAATAGCAAGCAAAACAAGTCAAAAAGTGAGTAACAACATTTCATATAGCCAAACAATAAACATTCCGCATTTCACATATAAGGATACAGTTGCTCATATATCAACTCCACCATTGCTTGATCGATTGGTAGTTGACACTCCGTCAACTTTCAAGGAAGAAACTAGTCCAGTAGAACACCACTTAACTCCAATCTCCGTCTACCGACCAAACCCCTTACTGGCCCGAACTACACAACAAACACTGGTAGTAATACTTGAGTATACCGATTAGTCGAGAAGATAACACTCCGCTCGACATCACTAACTACCCAGGGTTCGTTATCTAATCGACCAGACCCTTGCCGGCTCGACTCGACTAACTAGCCACAGGATTTTTGGAATTCTAGGCAAGATACAATTCATATGCATGTGTAGCAAGTCAATTGCAATCGATGAACAAGATCAAATCACATTAGGGCAAGGGCGATAAAGTACACTCTTACCCTAGCAGTTCACTTATGTTTCATGTAATCTCATTGGACAAGTGTTAAACACAAATGTCAAGTTCAATCAGATATGTGGAAGCACTCACTAAAATATAGTGCCTCTAGTGATCACGTTTGGGTTGTACTCCAGGTTTGGAGTCCAAATCTGCGATAAAACTTTATTTAAGAACTTTGAAAAGCAACTAAGGTTCGAAACTTAAACGTTTCGTTCAATAAGAATCAAATAATTGAAATTCATTTGGAGAATATTCGTGAAACACTTGCTCGCTTTTCAAACTGTGCAATGTTGTAGCAATTATACTTGGAAATACCATTTGAATCGAAAGAACGAGAAAGACGTATTTCTAGTAGTCGTTATTTCATTTTCCAAGGGTACAAGTTCGGCCAAATTCTAACTTATATATCTTGATAAAAGATGATGCCAACATCCTAGATAATTCAAGTGATATTCGCTCTCAAGCCTTACTTAAGTCGCAAGTATATCTACCTAACCCTTGAGCGTAAATTTGGGTGGCACGCCCTTTGTATTTACCTATTTTCCATCCATTTATGGCTTCATTCTTTTCCTCAATCAGTTCCAAAGTGACACACAAAATCATCTCATTTCAATAGCCAGTCAAAAGGCTCAATGTCGTACAAGTACAAAATCAAGTTAGGAAAATGTCCGGAAATGAAATTTAAGTCCTAAAACAAAAGATAGATTTGACGTCGCTTAGCGTATCGGACACAACCGAAGCTACGCTTATCGACATGGTGTACAATTTATACCGTTTCAAAGCTAAGAGAAAGGGTTACAACTTTGATGAAGACCACTTAGTCCAGTTCGTAGTGTATCAAGGTCAAAATTTCAAATTACAGAACTAGAATCTCACAATCAGGCTAGTTAACCGTACTATGCGTAAACGACCATAACTCAGGCTACCGAAGTCCGATTGAGGCGTTTTTAGGGCCGTTGGAAAGTTAAGACATAGCACTACAACTTTTGTGTTTTGGCCAAATACTAATTTAGTATGGACCAGGATTAACAGATGCGGTTAAATTGGTGAAATGTCAAAACTGTCCATGAAACTCTACCTATGGCAGTCAGGGGTAATTTTATCATTTTACAAGATACAGTAGTCGGAATGAGCTAAAATTTTGCAGACAGATATAAAACATCATTCTCTACAACTTTTATGTTTTGTGCTAAGCCTAATTCGGCCTCCCTCATGGTCAAACAGAACCGGTCAGAACAGGGCAGTGAAGAGTTTCATTTCTGGAATTTAAGGAGTTCAAGGTATAACTCACCTTTCTAATTTAAACCACTACTACAACCTCCTATACAAGATTATATACACCATATGCTATCCAAACAATAAGAATTATAAGTGAACCATTCAAAACCCTAACTCAAAGTTTAGCACCACAATCATCGAATTAGGCATCACAAGCAAGATTACAAGTTACTACTCAACTTAAACAAGACTAAGGGAAATAAATGTGATGGACAGCCAATATACCTCTCAAAGATGCTTGTAAGAATTATCCACCACCTCTCTTTGTAAATCTTTTGCACACCAAGCTTTCTAAGTACTCAAAGAAAGATTTAATCGGTTTAGAATCTTGTTTTTCACTCACAAACACTAAGCTACAAGATGATAATGGAGTTTCCTTTCCTTGTGTTTTCTCTCTCAAGGTTTCGGCCACAAGCTGAAAAAATGAAGAAGAATGAAGCTCCAAGATGGTTTTATGGTTTGGTCATAATTTGGGTCAAAGGTTATTGGATGGATGCCACTTGTCCACACAAGATCACATCTCACTTTTTTTTCTTTTCCTTGGGTTTTTGGGGTCAAATATTTCGGCCCCCTTGATCAGTTTTAGAGCTGATATTTAGGCTTTAATAACAATGAGATTAACTTGGTAAAATGGTGGTCAAATGGTATGTTCAATTGGTAGCCAATCGGTAGCGAACAATACCCGTCGGTTTATGCTGTTTTTCTTTAAATCGCGTATACTAGGATTTTATCTTATAATTCACTAACTTATTATTATCATTTATAATCGCACTCTTAATATCATCTAAAATTCACTCTTAATCACCAAATGTGATACACAGTCCGCACTGAATAGTCACACTACGAAAAGGCGTAAAAACCCTAATTTTCGTTAGTTTGAAAACGAAAGGAAAAACTCTTAATTCTTTGTTCATTTGCACTTATTGTGGGGTGATTGGGTAGTAGGGCCATTATAAAGTAATAATTTCCAAATAAAAGGGAATTTATTTTTAAGAAAAATATAAGGAATTTTGCAAGTTCTCACACTCTCTCCCCCTTAAGAGAATTTCGACATCTAAATTCATACTTTTAGTCGTAAGCAACTCGGAACACTTCTCTTGCATGTCTTTCTCCAACTCCCAGGTTGCTTCCTTCACGTCATGATATCTCCATAGAACCTTAACCAGTGGAATCTGCTTGTTTCTCAAGTCCTTCACCTTCCTATCCAGTATTTGAATGGGTCGTTCCTCATAGGTTAAAGACTCGTCGAGTTCAATATCTTCTGGTGGCAAAATATGAGTTGGATCCGGATGGTATTTCTTAAGCAAAAAAACATGAAATATGTCATGAATCCGAGACAAGCTAGCTGGTAACTCTAGTCGATAAACCATCTTTCCTATCCGCTGGAGTATATTAAAGGATCATATGTACCTCAGTTGCAAATTTTTCCCTTTTCCTCCTTTAATCTTTCCTTTCAATAGAGTAACCCTAAGAAATACTTTATCCCCTATCTCAAACTCCAAATCCTTCCTTCGATGATCGGCATAGTTCTTTTGTCGGTTTTGAACTATTTGAACCCTCTGACGAATCACCTTTACCTTTTCGTAGGCTTCCTCAACCCAAGGTATTGTAGCCGGATCAATAATCTTCCTCTCTCCTACTTCATCCCAATGGAATGGCGATTGCCACTTTCGTCCATACAATGCTTCATATGGAGCCATTTGAATAGAAGAGTGATAGCTATTGTTATACGCGAACTAAACCAAGGTTAAATATTGGCTCCAACTCCCTCCAAAATCTATAATACAGGCTCTTAGCATATCTTCAAGAGTTTGAATGGTCCTCTCAGATTGTCCATCGGTTTGAGAATGATACGCTGTATTATAGTTCAACTTAGTTCCTAGAGTCTCTTGCAATTTCTGCCAAAATCGAGATACAAATTTGGGGTCTCTATCAGGCACGATACTCACTGGTTCCCCATGTAATTTCACTACTTCATCCATATAGAGTTTGGTCAGTTTCTCCAAAGAATATTTCATATTAATTGGCAGGAAATGTGCGGTCTTAGTTAATCGATCCACTATCACCCAAATCGCATCATACCCTTTTTTAGTTCGTGGTAACCCTGATACGAAATCCATCGTTATATGCTCCCACTTTCATTCAGGAATCTCTAAAGGCTGTAACAGACCTGACGGTTTTTGATGTTCGACCTTCACTTGTTGGAACGTAAGACACTTTTGTACAAATTGGGTAATCTCCGCCTTCATGTTATCCCACTAATACAAATTTTTGAGATTCTAATATATTTTACCACTGCCTGGGTACACCGTATACCTAGAACGGTGAGATTCCTCCAAAATCTCCCTCTTTAACTCTTCATCCCTAGGTACAACAACGTGATTTCGAAACCTTAAAATTTCATCAAAACCTAGGTTAAAGTTAGGCAACTTTCCCTTCTTCAGTTGTTCTACCCACTTCTGCACCGTCAGTTCTTTCATTTGGCCTTCTTTAATCCGATCTAACAGTGTCGAATTCACCTCAACATTTGAAAAAATAACTTTCTGTAGCTCCAGATGTGGGTTCTATTCATATACATCCTCTAACAAGCGCTACTCTCCCATCATTGAACTTGCTAGTTGAGCCTTTCGACTTAAAGCATTTGCTACAACGTTGGCCTTTTCTGGATGGTAGTTAATCGTATAATCATAGTCTTCTAAGAACTCCACCCACCGACGTTGTCTTAGATTTAGCTCATTCTGAGAAAATAGATACTTAAGTCTCTTATGATCCGTGTATACCTCAAATGTTACCCCATATAAGTAATGCCGTCATTTCTTCAAGGCAAACACAACAGCTGCAAGCTTGGATAGTTTTGTTCATGAGGCTTTAACTTCCAAAATGCGTAGGCAATCACATTCTTATTTTACATCAAAACACACCCTAACCCCTCTTTCGAAGCATCGGTATAAACCGTATAGCTATCCGTTCCATTGAGCAAGGGTAACACTGGAGCCATGGTCAATTGCCTTTAAAACTCTTGAAAACCATTCTCGTACTTAACATCCCTAATGTACTTTCCTTGTTTCTTTGTTAAGTTCGTTAGAGGTCCCGCAATTTTCAAAAAATTCTTTATAAATCGGCGGTAATATCCCGCTAGGCTCAAAAAGTTTCGTACTTCAGTAGGATTCTCTGGCCGTTTCCATTTGGCTACAGCTTCTACTTTGGCCGGGTCTACAGTAAACCCATCCTTTGAAATGATATGGCCTAGGCTACTTTCTCTAACCAAAATTCACACTTGCTAAATTTGGCAAACAGCTGGTGCTCTTAGGCTTTGCAATACTATCCTCAAGTGTTGCTCATGCTCCTCCCTGTCTTTGAGTACACTATGATATCATCAATAAACACCATCACAAACTTATCCAAGTAGGGTTTAAACACCCGATGTATTAAATCTATAAATGCTGTTGGGGTATTGGTTAAGCCAAAAGGCATTATTGCAAACTCGAAATACCCATATTGAGTGTTAAAAGCCATTTTGGCACATTCTCCTTTCTAATTTTCAATTGATAATACCCTTGTCGAAAATCCAACTTAGAGAACACCACCGCCCCTTGTAATTGATCACACAATTCATCAATGTGGGGCAAAGGATATTTCTTAACGGTTACCGCATTCAACCATCGATAATCAATGAATAACCTTAAACTCCCGTCCTTCTTTTTAACAAATAGTACTGGAGCTCCCCACGGTGATTTGCTCTCATGTATAAATCCCCGTTCTAACAAGTCTTGCAATTGAACTCTTAATTCCTTAAGTTCGGTAGGTGCCATTCGATAAGGGATTTTTGAAATGGGAGTAGTTCTAGGTGTTAGGTCAACCTTAAATTCAATCTCCCTTTCGGTGGTAGTGACTCCAACTCCTCCGAAAATACGTCCGGATATTCACTGATTACCGGTATGTCCTCCAGTTTAATCTTTTCTCCCGGGGTGTTAACTAAAAAAGCTAAATAACCGCGTGCCCCATGACTAAGCAATTTCCTAACCTTTATTTCCGAAATGAGCGCAGATGAGGCTAACATACCCCTCACGTCTAACTTTAAAGTTGCCTCACCTGGTATGCAAAATTCGACCACTTTCATCCTACAATCTACCCAAGCATGATAATGCGCTAGTCAATCCATGCCTAGAATAACATTGTACCCTTTAATAGCTAGATTTATGAGGTCGACTACTAATTTCCGCTTACCAATCCAAATATCGCAATTTCTATACACATCATTCGCAAGTAAAGTTTGATTATCCGTAGGTGTTCTTTCTTCTAAATCATAAGGTAACCTTTCAACTTTCATGTCAATTCCAAGCATAAGTGTAGGGCTAACAAAAGAATGAATGGCACCAGGGTCTATCAGAATTTTAGCTAAACGATGGAAGACAGGAATCGTACCTTCCACTACCTCCGTTGGCTCAGGCACTGATTGCTGGTCCAACGAATACACCCTGACCGGTATCCTTGACCTGGTCCCTCCTACGGTGGTCGGTTTCGGGTTCGATTTACTAGCCGACTGAGCATCGCTAATTAGCGGGCAGTTAGCGATCTAGTACTCCGTACTTCCACACCTTAGGCACTCCCGGGCCTTTCTCCAGCAATTATCCTTGGTGTGGTTTGATTTTCCACAATAGCCACACGATACTCGGGGAGTGGAGGTCTGGCCCCCCTGTGGACCACCTCTCTCTTGTCCTCTTCCACCTTGGCCTCTCCTCGGTGTACCTCCCTCTCGAGGTACCCGTAAACCTTCCACCTCAGCCCCACGATCGACTTTAGAGGATGGCACACTTCGATCATTTTGTGCCGGCTTTTGACTTCCACCCGGAGCCCCTTTTCGTTTTGCGTGAAAATTTCTCACTTGTGCCCTAGCAGTCTCGATTCCCTGGGCCTTCTCCAAAACCTCAGTGAAAGTATTGATCTGGGCCGCCGCTAAGGCCTCTTGTATTTCTACATTGAACCCTTGCACAAACCTCCGTATTCTCCTTAGCTCCGTGGCTATCAATTCAAGAGCAAATTTAGACAATTTCGTAAAGTGGGTTTCATACTCAGCTACACTCAATGTTCCCTGCCAGAGTTTAATAAAATCGTCATCTCTTTTCTCCTGGACGATAGGTGGAATGTATTTTTCGTTAAATTCCCGCACGAAATTCAACCAGGTCCATGTGATTCCCTCTCTCTCCCACATAGCTCTAACCACATTCCACCAAGCCCTGGCCGGACCTTCATACTGAAAAATGGTGAATTGCACTTGCCTATCCTCCCCATAGTTCAGAGTGGCAAAGATATTGATCATGGTCTCTAACCATCTCTCAACTCTCTCAGGGTCCGGTCCTCCCAGGAATTTAGGAGGAGAGAACTTTTGAAATCTTTCGAGAGCTCTATCTTGTCCCATATTGGGATCTCTAGGTTGGTTCACAGGGACTTGACCCTGTTGCTCTACTAAACGGGTAAGGATATTAGTCATTTGCTGAATTGCCGTCGCCACCTGATCCCCCCTTCTGCTCGGGGTCCAGGTTACGGTTCAGCTGTTCCATTTCTTTCCCCTCTTGGTTCTTGCACTGGTTCTTGGGCCTGTCTACCCCTTCGCCCACGATTAGAGCCACGCCCTCGGGTAGCTTCCTGATCCTGACTCCTTCTACCTTTCATGATTGGTTCAGATAAAACATTTTCAAATTATAAAATGGAGGCACTAAAACACATAATAAACATTTCTTTTATATACATAGCAAAACAAGTCACATAACAGGTTAGAAAATACTATACATGCCAACCTAGTCCAGTCAAAGGCTTATACCAGCCAAGGGACATAGAACAAAACAACCCTAATTACATCCACCGTAACACGTCACATTCAAAAACAAAAGGGAACGTGTCCTCCCATTTTGTCCCTAACTACCTCACAAAAGTCTCTCAAATCCTGAGTTAGGGGTCTAGTTAGATGCCAACCCAACCGACCCGTAGGTGCAATCGACTCCTCCTTCGGATCCTCCTCGGGGTCCTTCTCCGGTTCCTCCGTAGGAGCACCAGGGACCGCCTGACCTTGACCTTTCTCGGTCAAGTCCTGAACCATATCCTCTACTAGAGCCCCGCACTCAATCATGATACAGTCGGTCCGGTCTCGGACATCGCCAACTACTCGAACAAGGCGACCAGTAGTCACCTGAGCCTGCTCCCTGAAGGCGTTAGTCCGCTCCCGCTCCTCCAGAATCGAAGCCTCAAGCTCTCGGATCTTGGCACTGTGTACTCGGAGGGCTGCCTGGAAACGCTCTATCTCCGTCTGGCACCTATGATTGGCGCTACCCAATCGTCTCCACTCATCATCCACTGCAAGGACTATCCGATCGGGGTAGGAATAGGTCTTCCAGCAGTCGCAGCGCTGGATCTTGCGTGCCAGGGACCACCGACACACGGGCCCATCGGGGCTCTCCTGGTAGGTCAGTACGCGACATACGGGTCCCTCGAGGTGTATCTCATCAGTAGGCACGGGTTGAGATGGCCCAGCACCCCCAACAGCATCTGCACCCGCCATCCTCTACATTACAAATAGTATTACAAAAAAAAAAAAATAGGTTAGACATATAAATCGAGGCAAAGGGCCTATTCTCAAGTGCGAAACCCTAGCCTATCGTAACCAAACTATAACCAAGGCATAGCAAGTATAAATCACTCTAACTACTAGTCTATGCTAGTCTGTACACGTCTCAAGCCTCGCTCGTACCCCTTTAAGGAAAACAAAACTAATGGAGTGAGCTAAATCTCAGTGACGTTCCAAATATCAAATTGTCCATCCAAATAAAGTAAAAGTAGCATAATAGTGAAATAGCGAGCAAAACAAGTCAAAAAGTGAGTAACAACACTTCATATAGCCAAACAATAAACATTCCGCATTTCACATATAAGGATACAGTTGCTCATATATCGACTCCACCATAGCTTGATCTATTGGTAGTTGACACTCCGTCAATTTTAAAGGAAGAAACTAGTCCAGTAGAACACTACTTAACTCCAATCTCCGTTCATCGACCAAACCCCTTACCGGACCCGAACTCCACAATAAATATTGGTGGTAATACTTGAATATACCGATTAGTCGAGAAGATAACACTCCGCTCGACATCACTAACTACCCAGGGTTCGTTATCTAATCGATCAGACCCTTGCCGGTTCGACTCGACTAACTAGCCACAGGGTTTCTGGAATTCCAGACAAGATACAATTCATATGCATGTGTAGCAAGTCAATTGCAATCAATGAATAAGAACAAATCACATTAGGGCAAGTGCGATAAAGTACACTCTTGCCCTAGCAGTTCACTTATGTTTCATGTAATCACATTGGACAAGTGTTAAACACAAATGTCAAGTTCAATCAAATATATGGAAGCACTCACTAAAATGTAGTGCCTCTAGTGATCACGTCTGGGTTGTACTCCGAGTTTGGAGTCAAAATCTGCGATAAAACTTTGTTTAAGAATTTTGAAAAGTGACTAAGGTTCAAAACTTAAAAGTTTCGTTCAATAAGAATGAAGTAATTGAAATTCATTTGGAGAATATTCGTGAAACACTTGCTCGCTTTTTAAACTGTGCAATGTTGTAGCAATTATACTTGGAAATATCATTTGAGTCGAAAGAACGAGGAAGACGTATTTTTAGTAGTTGTTATTTCATTTCCCAAGGGTACAAGTTCGGCCAAATTCTAACTTATATATCTCGATAAAAGTGGACACCAATATCCCAGATAATTCAAGTGATATTTGCTCTCAAGCCTTACTTAAGTCGCAAGTATATCTACCTAACTTTCGAGCGTAAATTTGGGTGGCACGCCTTTTGTATTTACCTATTTTTCAGCTATTTATGACTTCAATTTTTTCCTCAATCAGTCCCAAAGTCACACACAAAATCATCTCATTTCAAATGAAGTTTAAGTCCTAAAACAAAAGACAGATTTGATGTCACGTAGCGTATTGGACACAACCGAAGCTACGCTTATCGACCTGGTGTACAATTTATACCGTTTTGGAAACTAAGAGAAAGGGTTACAACTTTGATGAAGACCACTCAGTCCAATTCGTAGTGTATCCAGGTCAAAATTTCAAATTACAGAATCAAAATCTCACAATCAGGCTAGTTAATCGCACTATACGTAAACGATAATAACTCAGGCTACCGAAGTCCGATTGAGGTGTTTTCAGGGCCTTTGGAAAGCTAAGACATAGCACTATAACTTCTATGTTTTGGCCAAATGCTAATTTAGTACGGATCAGGATGAGCAGACGCGGTTAGATTGGTGAAATGTCAAAACTGTCCATGAAGCTCTACCTATGGCAGTTAGGGGTATTTTGTCATTTGATAAGATACAGTGCTCCGATTAAGCTAAACTTTTGCAGGCAGTTATAAAACATCATTCTTTACAACTTTTATGTTTTGTACTAAGCCTAATTCGACCTTCCTCATGGTCAAACAGAACCGGTCAGAACAGGGCAGTGAAGAGTTTCATTTCTGGAATTTAAGGAGTTCAAGGTATAACTTCACCTTTCTAGCTTAAACCACTACTACAATCTCTTATACGAGATTATATACACCATATACCATTTAAACAACAAGAATTATAAGTGAACCATTCAAAACTCTAACTCAAAATTCAGCACCACAATCATCAAAATCACTTGAATTAGGCATCACAAGCAAGATTACAAGTTACTACCAACTTAAACAAGACTAAGGGAAATAAATGTGATGGACAGCCAATATACCTCTCAAAGATGCTTGTAAGAGTTATCCACCACCTCTCCTTGTAAACCTTTTGCACACCAAGCTTTCTAAGTGCTCAAAGAAAGATTTAATCGGTTTAGAATTTTGTTTTTCACTCACAAACACCAAGCTACAAGATGATAATGGAGTTTCGTTTCCTTGTGTTTTCTCTCTCAAGGTTTCGGCCACAAGCTGAAAAATGAAGAGGAATGAAGCTCCAAGTTGGTTTTATGGCTTGGTCATAGTTTGGGTCAAAGGTTCTTGGATGGATGCCACTTGTCCACACAAGATCACATCTCACTTTTTTTTTTCTTTTCCTTGGGTTCTTGGGGTCAAATATTTCGGCCTCTTTGATCAGCTTTAGAACTGATATTTAGGCTCTAATAACAATGAGATTAACTTGGTAAAATGGTGGTTAAATGGTATGTTCAATTGGTAGCCAATCAGTAGCGAACGATACCCGTCGGTTCATGCCGTTTTTCCTTAAATCGCGTATACTAGGGTTTTATCTTATAATTAACTAACTTATTATTATCACTTATAATCACACTCTTAATATCATTTAAAACTCACTCTTAATCACCAAATGTGATACACACTCCACACCGAATAGTCACACTACGAAAAGGCGTAAAAACCCTAATTTTCGATAGCTTGAAAACGAAAGGAAAAACCCTTAATTCTTTGTTCATTTGCACTTATTGTGGGGTGTTTGGGTAGTAAGGCTATTATAAAGTAATAATTTCCAAATAAAAGGGAATTTTTTAGAAAAATATAAGGAATTTTGCAAGTCCTCACAGATTAAATTAATATGCATTTTACATTCAAGGCCTAAATACACTAGCCCTTTGTTTGTCTTGGCTTAGGTCAAATAAATTTCTTTCGTCTTCATTTGTCCATCATAATTTAAATTTCTTATGTAAGGCTTTCTCAAGAGGCAATGCTATGTTAAAAGGTGTGATGAAGTGAAGTAATGAGAAGAGAAATCAATTTACACAATGGCACTTTTTTAAATCAAATTTTACAATTAAAAATAATAAAAGTAGCACAAAAACTAACTTAGACAATTTATATTTGTAAAGGCACCAAGAACCCACACCTTGCGTGGAACTTACAAATAGCAGTAATGATTAATTTCTACTTCGAAGGATAAATATACTTGCGACATTTTGCATTTTACAAATTAAGCTTGACCACACTTCAAAAGTGGAATTGGAATCTGAGATAACGCACAAATCATCTAACAAGAAATTCAAACTTGCTAAAGTTGGAGCTTCAATTAGGTTGGCAAGAGGTTGGAACATTAATTTCTTTGATCTTAAAAAAAATGAAAGAAAGAAAGGAATCGAGATATCAATTTAGAGACGAGGTTCCAAGGATCTCCAACATTCTTATGCTAAGAATGTGGAGATACCAACATCATTATCATTAAGAAAATTAATGCCGTTTATCCTCATATCCTCTAGTGATATAAATTATCAGTATCAAAACTCCAACTCTTGATCTTCACCCTGAGAGTGCAATATTGCCCCTTTCAACTTTTTAAAATTATGGATTAGAGAAAAAAGTTTCCTAACTTTTAGCCATGCCTTAAATTTTCTCCCCTAAATTTGAAATTTTCCTTCTAATGGTATATTGTCCCCTTCTCTCTTGGCAAACTAAATATTGTAAATCTATTGCTTATGAGGAAATTTGTTTAATCCATTTAAGAATTAAAAAAAGGGTTAATTACATCTACCTATCTTCAGGTTTGGCCAAACTACAAATTACTCCTCATGATTTGAACAAATAACAAAATGAACCTTTAAACCCATAATTCTATAACAAATGCTACCTTCCCATCAGTCAGCAAACATTTGACGGCTTATTTTGATTATCCCAGGAAAACATATTAAGTGAATATTCCAAATTATCCATCCTTTAAAGTTACATATTCCTATTTCTTGTCTTTCTTTTTATTGTCTCCTTCCTCTCCATTTTATTTGTCAAGAAAGAACCAAAACTTTAAAGTCGTACAAATGGCCGGCGGCAATGGAATGGTGCCATAAGAGACACTGCCAACCACTACCAAAATCGATGAAATAACACCCAAGAACCAGTCTTCTAGCATGCAACCTAGTTTCCTTTCTTTCTTTCTAGTTTGTTTCTGTATTATTCATCCTTTTGTTTTCTAGGACAAAAGAAAGATTTTCAAACTACAAGATAGAATAAAGAATGGTAAAACAACGGCTACTACAGTCCGATAAACTTTCCATCTAAAGTTCATCAATCTGATAAATACACAATGCTTATTAGGAACATAGTCCAATTTTAGATCCACCCCAACTATTAAAATAAATAGAGGAATTCGACTACAAATATCATAGATTGTACAATCTAGAGTATGAGCATGAACAAGTTTTTAGCCATTAGATCTCAAATTTGCAGCAAATCTAATAGATTTTTTTTTCTAATGAGCTTTCAAATGGAGAAGATGCATACAGATGAAGGTGGAAGTAGGAAAGTTTTAAAAACCCAACCAGTGGTACGTGAAAGAGATGGCAGTGGGGGCATTTATGGCAGTAGAAAAAAGATAGCAATTGAGAATGGAGATGATGGAGATGATGGAGATTATGGATAAGGTCCAACTGTTTCTTTCTTCATTTACCTTTATCTAATGATTTTTCTGATTTCCTATTTTTATTAAATTTCTATGCTACACAAGCATTGTATTTTTATTTTTGTTTTGTTTTTTTGTTTTGCATTTTTTTAAGTTTTTTATTAATGCATTTGTATGGAGGATAATTTAGCCATTTGACCATAGTTAACAGTAGGATGCTAACAGAGTTATTGCCGAGGGAGGTATATGTTATTTTTCCAAATTACCAGGACTATTAGGTAGTTTGGTTAAACCTCAAGGGAGGTAAATGTAATTAATCCTAAAAAAAATACAACTTGAATGAGAAAGAAGTTGAAGGCTCTAAATATATTACGTGCATATAACGTGCATCACTAATAAATTATCCACATTTATATGAACTTAGGAAGTTGAAGGGGGAGGAATATCACATTCTGTCCCGATTTTCATAAATTATCCCTCCTACATTGCCAATCCTTAGCTATAAATTTCCAATTTGATGCTAGGTGTAGCTTTAAAGATGCAAATTATTAAAATTCAAAAGTTTTGCTCATGAATATTCAACTTTCCTTTTATACTCTACCATGGCGATCAATTTGAATTTATGACTTTAAACTCAACCAATTAGTATTGGGTGTTATAGATTACTGCCTTCCAGAGAAAATTATGCCCCATTTACCACCTATAGATGAGATGAAATCTCTTCCCCTTTTGCCTCTTGCGCATATTAATCCATCTTGTAGACAAACAAATTAACAAAAGACATTATCTGTTCGCTAGAAATTAGATAGTATAACTTATGTTGAAGGAAATTAGATACTAGAGAAATGGACCATTTTAATGATCAATAAAGATGGAGAGCAATTTTCGTGCAATGAGCATGACAAGAAGAGAATAAATTTCAAAATCAAGATCCATTTTTCTTGTAAACACAATTGTACTTTTAAACTATTAATTAGCGTAAGGACAGTTCTTGTATTCTGTCCCTAAAGATATAGAATAAAAAGTGAGCCCATATTACTTGTTTCGAACATATCATCAAAAAGCCTTATAAGACTAACATTTGCTTCATGTATCACTGCCATTTCTTTTTGTGGTTACATCTTTTTGGAAATGGAATTTGACGGATCTTTTCTCAGTCAATGAGAATGTATATGCAAAAAAGTAAAACCCAAAAATCAGTATACATAAGGAACTCTTTCAATCATATTTAACCCCAAATTTTTGTAACACTACACATGCTTTATTTTGGGATTTTGGACCACTTTGACATTGCACGTCTTGTTTTGTTAAGAACCACTCGGTCACATGTTGGACGCACTAGTACAGAATCTAGGATACCATGAGCAGAAAATGCCCTCTTCTCAGTAATTGCTAAGGCTTTCCATTGCCATTTCTTCCATGAGCTTGTAGTTTTCATCACTGGGAGATTCACACTCTTGCCTTAACCTCTCACATTCCATCTCAATATTCATGGACTTGGTCCTGCATAAAAAAAATTAAGTTTTTTAAGCATCAAGCATGAGTATAGTTTTGATCAATATTTTAATAAAATTTAAAAATAATTACCTAGCCTTGCGATTTTGGAACAAAATTTCATCTTATCAAAAGCCAGGGCCTAAATGGCTGCTAGCTCGTTCTTTTGAGTCTACAAACTTCCTGTCAATTTGCTTTCCTCACAAATGATTGAAACTGAGCATTTTAATGAAACTGTAACTTTCTTTGAATTGCTGCAAAAGAATTTCTATATGTTTAAAAGAATCAAAGCATTTGGATATTCTAATGTGTGTACCTGCTTAATTCCTTACAATGTAACATAGGCAACTATGTCTTTTACTACGTAACCAATGAACTTTTAGGGCCTACAAGAAAATAAAGTAGTACTATCATAGTCTCAGTAATCCAAATCTATTATTTTAGATGATATATATACATATATATATAAAAGGAAAGAAGGGGGCAAATGAAAAGGAAAAGAAAAATAAAAATGAAAAATCAGCAACACATAAGTTGCACGGGGCAGCAACATAAAAGTTGCACGGGACAGCCGCCAAACTAAACCTACCACATCTCTATCGGAGGCCTTAGTACATTTCTGTCTACTTCACTCTCAACTCTAAATATCAATTTGCTAGAGATAGATGACTCTTTCATTTGGGTTAAAGCTCAAGCTGCTTCTCTCTTTCAAGTTTCTATGAGTGGTCCAGGGATCTTTTATGGTAACTACGAGAATAGCAAAGCCTGAGTTGGAATCAACTGCTCCTGGAACTGAAGTACATGGAATACTAAGTAGGCTTTAATATAATGTAATAGAGTGATATATATCACATTATTTACTATGTATGTATATAATTAATTATAGGGTGAGTAAACATGTTGTACCATATTAATGGCGGCTCGCTAGTCGTTAGCCGTCTTCATATATTAAGAAATATTATTATTGTCCATATATTTTTAAAAAGGTTTAGGGAAAGAAAAAGAGAACATATATGTATGTATATGCTTGTTCGTTTAATATATTTGTTTCTTGCCTATGTGTTTAATATTATTAACGGCAATAAAAATGAGGCAGTCAAAAGTGAGGAAGGAAATATGGAAGTAGTGTCGAATAACCTGAATGTTAATTTGCTAGAAACAGACGACTCTTTCATTTGGACTGAAACTCAAGTTACTTCCCTTTTTCAAACTGTTATGAATGATCCCTGGATCCTCGATGGCAATTTTGAAGATAACAAAGATTGGGATGGAATCAAATATCCTTGGCACTAAATTGCATGAATACTAAATAGGTTTTAATATAATATATAGCATATTATTATACTATGTATAAATAATTAATTATAAAGTCAATTACAAGAAATGCTATACTAATGGCGGTTCACTAGTAGTCGTGTTCATATAATTGGAAATACTATTATTGTCTATATATTTTTAGAGAGAAATAGGGAGAGAAAGAGAAACATATATATATATATACATATATGCAAGTTTGTTTAATATATTTGCGTCATGTCAATGTGTTTATTTCTATTTTGCTTGCTTGTCTTGTATGTAGGTTTATTTATTTTTATTTGGGTACATTGGAGGCCTAAAGGCCTATTACACAAAAACTAAGCAGGAGTTGACACCCTAATTACATCATAATTAAAAAATTTTCCTGAACTGATCCACTGAAGACAACAACTATTCCACCCTTGGTTTATGAAGCAAGCACTCCTTGGCTAACTATTTTGCACTCACGTTCCCTTTTATTCTTGACTAACTAGATTGCGGATCCTCACTTGGCACTGTCTCCTCTCTCTTTCTCTCTGTCTCTACCTTTTCTCCTTCCTCTTTTGAAATGCGATTTGGATCAGATTTGACTCTTCTATTCCACCTTTTGTAGGTTTGTGATCTAGACCAGATTCAATTAAATTTGATTCAAATCAGATAGGGGAGAGGGTGAGGGTTACAAGGGATGGGAGGAAGAGAAGAGGAAGGTAGGGTGGAGGAGAAGGAGAGAGGACGGTGAGGGATTGTGGAAGGAGAATGAGGGATAGAGGAGTGCAAGAGGAAAGGAGGAGAAGAGGAAAGTGGGAGCAAAGAGAGAGAAAAAAAGAAGGAGTGTTGGAAGGAAGCCACGGACGCCAGTGGTCGGCAATGGTTAGAGTAGAGATTGAAGGGGGAAGGTAGAAAGAGAGGAAAGAAGTGGAAAAAGGAAAAGGAAAAGAAAAGAAAAGGAAAAATTAAAAAAATCAGCAGTACATAAGTTGCACAGGGTAGCAACACATAAGTTGCACGGGACTACCGCCAAACTAAACCTACAACATCTCTACCAGAAACCTCAATACATTCCCGTCTACTCCACTCATAACAACACCACTCTGATTAACACCAGTGCCGTAACAAAGGTGGAGCTACTAGTTGCTACAAGTTCTTTTTCAACAAAGGTGCTGTGCCAAATTAATGGCGACTTGCTAGTAGTTAGCTGTCTTCATATATTTAGATATATTATTATCATCCATATATTTTTAAAAAGGTATAGGGAGAGAAAGAGAGAATATATATATGTGTGCATATCCTTGTTCATTTAATATTTTTTTTCTTGTCTATGTATTTATTATTATTAACGACAATGCAAATGAGGTAGTAAAAAGTGAGGAAGGAAATATGGAAGGAGTGTGGAATAACCTAAATGTTAATTTGCTAGAGACAGACGACTCTTCCATTTCGACTGAAACTCAAGCTACTTTCCTTTGTCAGACTATTATGAATGATCCATGGATCCTCGATGGCAACTTTGAAGATAGCAAAGGTTGGGATGGAATCAACTACCCTTGGTACTAAATTTCATGGAATACTAAATAGGTTTCCATATAATATATAGCATATTATTATAGTATGTATACAAAATTAATCATAAAGTAAATATACAAGTAGTGCTATACTAATAGCGGTTCGCTAGTAGCCGTGTTCATATAATTGGAAATAATAGTATTGTTCATATATTTTTAAAGAGAAATAGGGCGAGAAAGAGAAACACATCTGTATATATATACATGTTTGTTTAATATATTTGCTTCTTGTCAACGTGTTTATTTCTGTTTTGCTTGATTGTCTTGTATTTAGGTTTATTTATTTATTTATTTTTGGGTACACTAGTGACCAAAAGGCCCATTACACATAAACTAAGCAGGAGTCGATACCATAATTACATCATAATTAAAAATTGTTCTTGAGGTGATAGACTCAAGACAGCAACTATTCCAATCTTGGTTTATGAAGCAAGCTTTTCTTGGCTAAATATTCTGCTCTCATATTCTGTTTTATCCTTAGCTAACTAGATTGTGTATCCTCACTTGGCATTGCTTTCTCTCTCTCTTTTTCTCTCTACCTTTACTTTTTCTCCTTCCTCTTTCGAACAACGATTTGGACCAGATCTAACTCCTCTGTACCTTTTTTTTTTAGATTTGCGATCTGGACCAGATTTAATTAGATTTGATTCGAATCAGATAGGGGAGGAGATAAGGGTAGCAAGGGATGGGAGGAAGATAAGGGGAAGGGTAGGGCGGAGGAGAAGAAGAGAGGACGATAGGGGAATGGGGAAGGAGGAGGAGGGGGTAGAAAAATCAAGGAGGAAAAGAGGAAAGAGGGAGCAAAGAGGGGAAAAAAAAGAAGGAGAGGCTGCATTGGATCCAAGGAGGTGCTGCTAAGAAGTCGCAGGTGTTGGTGGCCAGCAATGGTTGAAGTAGGGATTGAAGGGGGAAGGAAGAAAAAGAGGAAAGAAGGGGAAAAAAAGAAAAGGAAAAGAAAATAAAAATAAAAATAAAAAATTAGCAACACAAAAGTTGCATGGGACAGCCAAACTAAACCTACCATATCTCCACCAGAGGCCTCAGTACATTCCCATCTACTTCACTCTCAACACCACCACTCTGATCAACACTAGTACCAGAAATTAAGGTGGGTTGCTACAAGTTCCTTTTCAACAAAATTTATTCCTGAATTGTGCATCCAGTAGTAGCTCCAATGATCTACCTTAATATCAATCAAATGAAGAGTTGTTGCTTCAAGAGGAAGTCAAATGTAACTGCAATTGGTTATCTCTTTGGTAGTACAACTACTGGTATAACATTAGTCATGAATAACGATAACAAAATTATTGATGACAATGGAGATGAGACAATTAAAAGTGAGGAAATAACAATGGAAGAAGTATGAAATAATCTGAATATCATTTTGCTAGAGATCAATGATTCTTTCATTTGGGTTAAAGCTCAAGCTGCTTCCCTCTTTCAAGTTTATATGAGTGATCCAGAGATCTTTTTTGGTAACTATAAGGATAGCAAAGGGTGAGTTGGAATCAACTACCCCTGAAATTGAAATGCATAAAATACTAAGTAGGCTTTAATATAATGTAATATGGTGATACATATCACATTATTTACTATGTATGCTTATAATTAATAATAGGGTGAGTAAACATGCTATGCCATATTAATGGCGGCTCGCTAGTAGTTATCCGTCTTCATATGTATAGAAATATTATTATTGTCCTTATATTTTTAAAAAGGTATATGGAGGGAAAGAGAGAACATATATGTATGTATATGCTTGTTCGTTTAATATATTTGTTTCTTGTCTATGTGTTTATTATTATTAACGACAATGAAAATGAGTAGTCAAAAGTGAGGAAGGAAATATGGAAGGAGTGTGGAATAACATGAATGTTAATTTGCTAGAGACAGACGACTCTTCTATTTGGACTAAAACTCAAGTTACTTCTTTTTTTTAGAATACTATGAATGATCCAGAGATCCTCGATGGCAACTTTGAAGATACCAAAGGTTGGGATGAAATCTACTGCCTTTGGTACTAAACTGCATGGAATATTAAATAGGTTTTAATATAGTATATAGCATATTATGATACTATGTGCACATAATTAATTATGGAGTAAAACGAAACAAGTAGTGTTATGCTAATGGTGGTTAGCTAGTAGCCGTGTTCATATAATTGAAAATATTATTATTATCCATGTATTTTTAGAGAGAAATAGGGAGATAAAGAGAAACATATCTATATATATGCATGTTTGTCTAATGTATTTGCTTCTTGTCAATGTGTTTATTTCTATTTTGCTTACTTGTCTTGTATGTCGGTTTATGTATTTATTTATTTTTGGGCACATTGGGGGCCTCAAGACCTATTACACAAAAATTAAGTAGGAGTCGACATCCTAATTGTATCATAATTAAAAATTTTTCTAATCCATCCACTCAAGATAACAATGATTTCACTCCTAGTTTATGAAGCAAGCTCTCCTTGGCTAAATATTCTGCACTCACATTCCCTTTCTCCTTGGCTAACTAGATTGTGGATCCTCATTTGGCACTAGCTCCTCTCTCTTTCTCTCTCTCTCTCTCTCTCTACCTCTACCTTTTCTCCTTTCTCTCTTTGAACTACAATCTGGACCAGATCTAACTCCTCTATTCCCCTTTTTCAGATTTGTCATATGGACCAGATTCAACTGAATTTGGTTCAAATTAGACAATGGAGGAGGTGCGGGTTGCAAGGAATGGGAGTAAGAGATGGGGAAGGGTAGGGCAGAGGGGAAAGATAAGGGAAAGTGGGGGAATGGGGGAGAAGGAGGAAGGGTAGAGGAGTGGAGGAAGAAAGAAGAAGAAGAGAAAAGTAGGAGCAAAGAGGCAAAAAAAAAAAAAAAGAGGTTGCATTGGCTCGAAGGAGGTGCTAGAAGGAAGCCACGGACGCTGCTGGCTGGCAATAGTTAGAGTAGGGATTGAAGGGGGAAGGTAGAAGGAGAGGAAAGAAGGGGAAAAAGGAAAAGGAAAAATAAAAAATCAACAGTACATAAGTTGCACGGGGTAGCAACACATAAGTTGCACGGGATTACCGCCAAACTAAATCTACAACATCACTACCAGAGGATTCAGTACATTCCCCTCTACTTCACTCATAACAACACCACTTAGATCAACACCAGTGTCGGGAACAAAGGTGGGTTGCTACAAGTTCCTTTTTCAAAAAATTCATTCCTGAATTATGCATCCAGCAGTGGCTCCAATGATCTACCCCAATATCAAGCAAATGAAGCGCTGTGTCTCAAGACAAAGCCAAATGCAACTGCAATTGGTTACCCCACTAGTAATACAACTATTGGTACAACATTAATCATGAATAATGATAATAAATTTATTGTTGACAATGAAGATGAAACAATCAAAAGCGTTGAAGAAACTATGAAAGAAATGTGTAATAATCTGAATATCAATTTACTAGAGATAGATGACTCTTTTATTTATTTATTTATTTTTGGGGGCATTGAAGTCCTAAAGGCCTATTACACAAAAACTAAATAGGAGTCGACACCCTAATTACATCATAATTAAAAAAATTTTCTAAGCTAATCCACTCAAGACAGCAACTATTCCACTTCTAGTTTATGAAGCAAGCTCTCTTTGACTAAATATTCTATACTTACATTCCCTTTTATCCTTGGCTAACTAGATTGCAGATTCTCACTTGGTACTACCTCCTTTCTCCCTCTCTTTTCACTCTACCTTTTCCTTTTCTTCTTCCTCTTTCAAACCGCGATCTGGACCAGATTTGACTCTTTTGTTCCTCCTTTTTCAGATTAGTGATTTGGACCAAATTCAATTGGATTTGATTCAAATCAGATAGGGGAAAGGGTGAGGGTTGCGAGGAATAGGAGGAAGAGAAGGGTATGGGTAGGGCGGAGGAGAAAGAGAGGGAATGGTGGGGGAATGGGGAAGGAGGAGAGGCAGAGGTGTCGAGAAGAAAGGGAGGAGAAGAGAGAAAAGGGAGCAAAGAGAAAAAAAAGAGAAGGAGAGGTTGTATCGGGTCCAATGAGGTGCTGGAAGGAAATCATGAATGTCGGTGGTTGGCAATGGCTGGAGTAGGGATTGAATGAGGAAGGAAGAAGAAGAGGAAAGAAGGGGGAAAAAGAAATGGAAAAGAAAAGAAAAATAAAAAAAATCAGCAACACATAAGTTGCACGAGATTGTAATACATAAGTTGCACGGGATAGCAGCTAAACTAAACCTACCACATCTCTACTAGAGGCCTCAATACATTCCCGTCTACTTTACTCACAGTACCACTACTCTGATCAACACTAGTGCCAGGAATTAAGGTGGGTTACTACAAGTTCCTTTTCAACAAAATTCATTCCTGAATTGTGCATCCCGCAGTAGCTCCAATAATCTACCCCAATACCAAGCAAATGAAGGGCTTTGTTTCAAGACAAAGCCAAATGCAACTGCAATTGTTACCCCTCTGGTAGTACAAATACTGGTGTAACATCAATCATGAATAACGATAACAAAATTGTTAATGACAATGGAGATGAGGTAGTCAAAAGTAAGGAAGGAACTATGGAAGAAGTGTGTAATAATCCGAATATCAATTTGCTAGAGATAGATGACTCTTTCATTTGTGTTAAAGCTCAAGCTACTTCCCTCTTTCAAGTTTCTATGAGTGATCCAGGGATCTTTTATGGTAACTGCGAGAATTTTAAAGGATGAGTTGGAATCAACTACCCTTGGAACTGAAGTGCATGGAATACTAAGTAGGCTTTAATATAATGTAACATAGTGATATTTATCACATTATTTACCATGTATGTATATAATTAATTATACGGTGAGTAAACATGTTGTGCCATATTAATTGCAGCTCACTAGTAGTTAGCTGTCTTCATATATTTAGAAATATTATTATTGTCCGTGTATTTTTAAAAAGTATAGGGAGAGAAAGAGAGAAGATATAAGTATGTATATGCTTGTTCGTTTAATATATTTGTTTCTTGTCTATGTGTTTATTGTTATTAACAACAATAAAAATGAGGCAGTCAAAAGGGAGGAAGAAAATATGGAAGGAGTGTGGAATAACCTGAATGCTAATTTGCTAAAGACAGATGACTCTTCTATTTGGACTGAAACTCAAGTTACTTCCCTTTTTCAGACTACTATGAATGATCCAGTGATCTTCGATGGCAACTTTAAAGATAGCAAAGGTTGGGATAGAATCTACTACCCTTGGTACTAAACTGCATGGATTACTAAATAGGCTTTAATATGATATATAGCATATTGTTGTACTATGTGGCATAATTAATTATAATGTAAATAAACAAGTAGTGCTATACTAATGGTGGGTTTGCTACCTGCCATGTTCATATAATTGAAAATATTATTATTGTCCATATATTTTTATTGAGAAAAGGAGAGAAAGAGAAGCATATCTGTATATATATATATATATATATGCATGTCTGTTTAATATATTTGCTTCTTGTCGATGTGTTTATTTCTATTTTGCTTGCTTGTCTTGTATGTAGGTTTATTTATTTATATATTTTTGCGTACATTGGAGGTCTAAAGTCCCATTACACCAAAACTAAGCAGAAGTCAACACCCTAATTATATCATAATTAAAAACTTTTCCTGAGCTGATGTATTCAAGACGGCAACTATTCCCCTCCTGGTTTCTAAAGCAAGCTCTCCTTGGTTAAATATTATGCACTCACATTGTCTTTTATCCTTGGATAACTAGATTGCAGATTCTCACTTTGCACTGCCTCCTCTCTCTCTCTACCTTTTGTCCTTCCTCATTCAAGCTGCAATCTGGACCAAATCTAACTCCTCTATTCCTCCTTTTATAGATTTGTGATTTGGACCAGATTGAAATGAATTTGGTTCAAATCAAATAGGGGAAGGGATGGTATTTGCGAGGGATGGGAGGAAGAGAAGGGGAAGGGTTGGGCTGAGGAGAAGGAGAGGGGATGGTAGGGGAATAGAGAAGGAGGAGGTGGTAGAGGGGAGTGGAGGAGGAAAGGAGGAGAAGAGGAAAGAGGGAGCAAAGTGGAAAAAAAAAAAAAAAGAAAGAGAGGTTGCATCGGGTCCAAGGAGGTGCTGGCAGGAAGTCACGAAAGCCGGTGACCAGAAGTTGTTGGAGTAGGGATTGAAGGGGGTAGGAAGAAGTAGAGGAAAGAAGGGGAAAAAATAAAAGGAAAAGAAAGAAAAAAAAAATTAGCAACACATAAGTTGCACGAGACAACCGCTATGAATGATCCAGGGATCCTTGATGGCAATTTCGAAGATAGCAAAGGTTGGGATAGAATCTACTACCCTTGGTACTAAACTTCATGAAATACCAAATTAGTTTTAGTATAATATATAGCATATTATTATACTTTGTATACATAATTAATTATAAAGTAAATAATCAAGTAGTGCTACACTAATGGCGGTTTGTTAGTAGTCGTGTTCATATAATTGAAAATATTATTGTCCATATATTTTTAGAGAGAAATAGGGAGAGAAAGAGAAACATATTTGTATATATATGCTTGTTTGTGTAATATATTTGTTTTTTGTCAATGTGTTTATTTATGTTTTGCCTGCTTGTCTTGTATGTAGGTTTATTTATTTATTTTTGTTTAGGTACATTGGAGGCCTAAAGGCCCATTACACAAAAACTAAACAGGAGTCGACAACCTAATTATATCATAATTAAAAAATTTTCTTGAGCTGATTCACTCAAGACGGCAACTGTTCCACTCCTAGTTTTTGAAACAAGCTCTCCTTGGCTAAATAGTCTGCAATCACATTCCCTTTACTTCTTGGCTAACTAGATTATGAATCCTCACTTGGCATTGCCTTCTCTCTTTCTCTCTCTCTCTCTCTGCCTCTACTTTTTCTCCTTCCTCTTTGGAACTGTGATCTGGACTATATTTGATTCCTCTGTTCCTCCTTTTTAAAATTTTTGATTTGGATTAGATTCAAATGAATTTGGTTCAAATCAAATAGGGAAGGGGATGGGGGTTGCGAGGGATGGGAGGAAGAGAAGGGGAAGGGTAGGGCTGAGAAGAAGGAGAAGGGATGGTAGGGGAGTAGAGAAGAAGGAAGAAGGGGTAGGCGAGTAGAGGAGAAAAGGAGGAGAAGACGAAAGAGGGAGCAAAGTGGTAAAAAAAAAAAAAGGAGAGGCTACATCGACTCCAAGGAGGTGCTGGCAGGAAGTCACGACGCCGGTGACCGGCAATAGTTGGAGTACTGATTGAAGGGGGAAGGAAGAAGAAGAGGAAAGAAGGAGAAAAAAGGAGAAGGAATAGAAAGAAAAAAAAAAAAAAACAACACATAAGTTGCACGAGACAACCCTCAAACTAAGTCTACCACATCTCTACCAGAGGCCTTAGTACATTCCCGTCTACTTCGCTCTCAACACCACCACTCTGATCAATACCAATTGCGGGAATTAAGGTGGGTTGCTACAAGTTCCTTTTCAACAAAATTCATTTCTAAATTATGCATCCAGCAGTAGCTCCAATGATCTACCCAAATATCAAGCAAATGAAGTGCTATATTTCAAGATGAAGCCAAATGCAATAGCAATTGGTTACACCACTGGTAGTGCAACTACTGGTATAACATCAATCATGAATAACAATAATAACATTATTGATGACAATAGAGATGAGGCAGTCAAAAGTGAGGTAGGAACTATGGAAAAAGTATGTAATAATCTGAATATCAATTTGTTAGAGATAGAAGACTCTTTCATTCGGGTTAAAGCTTAAGCTGCTTCCCTCTTTCAAGTTTCTATGAGTGATCCAAGGATCTTTTATGGTAACTACGAGGATAGCAAAGACTGAGTTGGAATCAACTACTCCTGGAATTGAAGTGCATGGAATACTAAGTAGACTTTAATATAATGTAATATAGTGATATATATCACATTATTTACTATATATGTATATAGTTAATTATAGGGTGAGTAAACATGTTGTACCATATTAATGGCGGCTCGCTAGTCGTTAGCCGTTTTCATATATTTAGAAATATTATTATTGTTCATATATTTTTAAAAAGATATAGTGAGAGAAAAAGAGAACATATATGTATATATATGCTTGTTTGTTTAATATATTTGGTACTTTTTGTCTTTATTATTAATAATGACAATGAAAATGAGGCAGTCAAAATTGAGAAAGGAAATATGGAAGAAGACTGGAATAACCTCAATGTTAATTAGCTAGGGATAGATGACTCTTCTATTTGGGTTGAAACTCAAGCTACTTCCCCCTTTTTAGACTGCTATGAATGATCCAAGGATCTCGATGGCAACTTCAAACACAGCAAAGGCTTGGATGGAATCAACTACCCTTTATACTGAACTGCATGGAATACTAAATAGGTTTTAATATACTATATAGCATATTATTATACTATGTATATATAAGTAATTATAAAGTAAATAAATAAGTAGTGCTATATTAATAGCTATTCGGTTGTAGCCGTTTTCAAATAATTGAAAATATTATTATTGTCCATATATCTTTAGAGAGAAATCCAAAGATAAAGAGAAACATAGATGTATATATATGCATGTTTGTTTAATAAATTGGCTTCTTGTCAATGTGTTTATTTCTGTTTTGCTTGCTTGTCTTGTATGTTAGTTTATTTATTTATTTATTTATTTTGGGATACATTGGAGGCCTAAAGGCCTATTACACAAAAACTAAGCAGGAGTTGACACCCTGCTTACATCATAATTAAAAATTTTTCTTGAGTTAATCCATTGATGGTGGCAACTATTCCACTCTGGTTTTTGAAGCAAGCTCTCCTTGGCTAAATTGTCGGCATTCATATTCCCTTTTCTCCTTGGTTAAAAAGATTACTGATCCTCAATTGACACTGCCTCTTCTCTCTCTATCTCTCCCTCTAATCATTCATATATAACTTTAATCATTTATGATTCTACCCATATATACATGGTTAATCTCTGCCCATGTTAAGTATATGTTTAATCTCTGCTACATATATATACCCAATAACCCTAGTCAACATGGCAAAAGGAAAAGAAAAAATGGTACAAGATGTCAAAATATGCCAATTACCGTGCATAGCATGTTTTTTATCTATTGAAATCTTGGATGCAGGGTTTTACTTAGCTAATTAATTTTGATTGTTAAAGTCAAAAACCAAACCAACAAAATGTAGGATTTCGTACAAAAGCTTTTTTCAACAATTGGGATCTAAATTCAAACAGTTGGGATCTAAATTCAAGCACATAATTTGTATTGACATTTACATCCACTCATGTAATATTTTTTCTACAATGTCAGTGTAAATGTAGTAATTCAACCTTATAACCATGGGTTCTCTTTCTTCTTTTAGAGTAAAATATAACCTCCATCTAAATACTAACTCAATTTCTTCCTTACAAAATTTAAGCTTCACTTTCACTATCTAATCACATTTTATCTACATAAATACTCATTGCTTAAATATTATAACTTCCAAATTAATTATAACTTTATTAAAAAATGCATAAATATATTTTCTTATTTCGACAAACTGACATAGAATCTTCATCGTATTTTATTATCCTATTTTAACTCTTAATATCTTAGGCTCAAGGTGTTACTCCTTTTTGCCGACTTGAAGGCAAGAAGATTCTTCTTCTCTTTCTCTTTCTTCCTCAATTTCTATTTTTACTCTCTCCCTACCCTTTCCTCTCCTCACATGTTCCCTTCTCTTTCTTATTCCCCTGACTTAGTACAAGATAATGACAATGTGAAAATAGGGTACTCCACTCGAAGATAGAAGATTAATTAAAAGCCCTAATTTCTAGATAGAAGATTGTTTTGTCCTATTCACCACAGAGTTCTTGAATTCTATTATTAGAGATCTACCTCCTAAGAATAATTTCTTCGTCAATTTCTTCTCCATCAAACCCTGACGTTTGTTGTTCCTTCATCTTTCTCTCTCTTTTTTTTCCATTCTTTTCCTTAGCTGTTTTAAGTTCTAATTCCCAAATATCATTCTATTTTCTTTTAATTTTTTTGATGATGTTATTATGATATTTCATCTTGCATCAAATCCATGAGTTCCAATCGGGAATTTTGGCTTTATATATTTAAGATGTTGATGTTCGACATGGCATGTGGCCTTGCTAGTGTTATAAATGGGATTGCTATGGAATGGTAACCAGGATTATCTTTCCTCATTTTTTCGTTCTTTTTCTTTTAATCATTTGTTTTTTCTTCTTTCTTTTTTCAACATGTACTCTATAATTGATGAGCGGTAAACTTTGCCCTTTTTTTGTTTATAGGAAGGAAAGATTTGTCCTTTTATTTTCCTTTAGGTTTTGCTTATTTTTCCCTTGCACAATGCTAAACTTTTTTTTTCCTTTTAATCCTTTTTTGTTGGCCTTTTTGTTCTTCAGATGAATTTATAAGATTTTGCCTATGTCATTTTGGTTGTTTGTTTTGTTAACAAGGGTTATCTGGTCTATACTTATGCTCATCTTTGGGTTGCTTCAGCAGCACATAAGTTGCACGGGACAACTACCAAACAAAACCTACCACATCTCTATCAGAGGCCTCAGCACATTCCCGTCTACTTTACTCTCAACATTACCATTCTGATCAACACTAGTGGCGGGAATTAAGGTGGGTTGCTACAAGTTCCTTTTTAGCAAAATTCATTCCTGAATTATGCATCCAGTAGTAGCTCTAACAATCTACCTCAATATCAAGCAAATGAAGCGCTATATTTCGAGACAAAGCCAAATGCAACTGCAACTAGTTACTCCACTGGTAGTACAACTACTGGTATAACATTAGTCATGAACAACAATAACAATATTATTGATGACAAAGGAGATGAGGTAGTCAAAAGTGAGGAAGGAACTATGGAAGAAATGTGTAATAACCTGAATATCAATTTGCCAGAAATAGATGACTCTTCCATTTGGACTGAAGCTCAAGCTACTTGCCCTTTTCGGGTTGCTATGAGTGATGCAAGGATCTTCTATGGTAACTACGAGACTAGTAAAGGTTGGGATGGAATCAACTACCACTTGGAATTGAAGGTATAGAATACTAAGTAGGCTTTAATATAATGCAATATAGTGATATATATAATATTATTTACTATATATAATTATAGGGTAAATAAACATGTTGTGCCATATTAATGGCGGCTCGCTAGTAGCTGTCTTCATATACTTAGAAATACTATTATTATCCATATATTTTTAGAGAGGAATAGGAAGAGAAAGAGTGAACATATATGCATGTATATGCATGTTTGTTTAATATATTTGATTATTGTCTATGTGTTTATTATTATTGATGACAATGAAAATGAGGCAGTCAAAAGTGTGGAAGAAACGATAGAAGGAGTGTGGAATAATCTGAATGTTAATTTGTTAGAGACAGATGACTCTTGCATTTGGGTTGAATCTCAAGCTACTTCCCTTTTTCAGGTTGCTATGAATGATCCAGAGACCTTCAATGGCAACTTCAAAGATAGTAAAGGTTGGGATGGAATCAACTACCCCTGGAACTGAAATGCATGGAATATTAAATAGGCTTTAATGTAATATAAAGTAATATCTAGCATATTATTTACTATATATATAATTAATTAATTATGGGGTAAATAAACATGTTGTGCCATATTAATGGTGGTTCGCTAATAGTCGTCTTCGTATTTTTAGAAATATTATTATTTTCCATGTATTTTTAGATAGAAATAGAGAGAGAAAGAGAAACATATATGTGTATATGTATATATGAAAAAATCGTTCAAAACATCTCTTACATTTTATGAAATGACTTTTTTCGTCCATTACTTTTAAAAGTATAATTTTACATTCGTTACATATTCACATTAGTCAAATTTGGTTCCTGTCTAGATTTAAAACTAGTTTTTGGTCGGAATCCATCATGTGCCTTGCATGTGATCGTTTTTTAGAGATAAAATTGTCAAATCACATTTTATATAATTCAATTTATAGTCTTTCACATTTCACAAAATGAAGTTTTCATTACTTATTAATCATGTGTATAAATAGTTTTTTCTTATTTTTGAAAATCAATATATATATCTATTTAATTTCATTTGAATAGTACGAATAACGTGTAATATATCTCTATCTGGTTTCACCGAATAAGTTAATTGTAGTTCTAGGTAAAATTAAATAGAAATATATTATATGTTATTCGTATTGTTCAGGTGAAATCAAATAAATATATATATGGATTAAAAAAAAAGCTATTCGTATACATGATTAATAAGAGATGAAAAATTCATTTTGTAAAATGTGAAAAATGAAAAGATTCATTTTGTGAAATAAAGGAAGCAAAAAAATTCATTTTATGAAATATGAGGGACTATAAATGGGATTTTGTAAAACATGATTTGATAATTTTGCCCCTAAAAAATAATCACGTGCATTGCACGTGATGCATTTCAATAAAAAATTAGTCGAAAACATAGATTGGAATCAAATTTGATCAATATGAATGTGTAAGAAACGTAAAATTACAATTTTTAAATATGTGGAACGTTTTGAATGAGTTCCCTATGATATTAAATTGGTTACAAGTGACACCTTAGCGGGAAAAGGTTGGTTTATCTGTGAAGAGTACATGATTTTTAAACATAAGAAAGTTTTATCTAGTGCTTACTCAATCCAACGACTTGGGAAACTTTAATGGATACTGACGTTGCAGATTTTTCTTGGACTACTAGATAGTCAATGAAAAAGTCACTTTTGTATGTTGGATTGTAAAGACTTTTAATGGTGACAACATCTTTGGGAGTTTTATGTACTATTTTCAATCACCTGAAGGTAAACTTTCATGAAAAACTATTTAATTATTGTAGACAATGAAATTTTAAATAATAAAAAAATTTGTCATTGGTTCTTAAATTAGTTTGACCGCGCATTTTTCACCCAATTAAATATTATCATGTGTCATATACATTTGAAAATTTGGCTATTTGACAACTAATTATATCTCTCATAATGTCAACTTGTGATGTCACAATCAATTAAATATGTTGAGATGTTACTAATTAAATTATGTCAGGTCACATATGTCTAGACTTGGCTAATTGAGGATTTATACGTTATATTGATCTATTTATTTAAAAGATAAAATGTAAGAAATTATAATCCTTATATAACTTACATATAGAGGTCATTCGTCGAATCAAATTATTTCATATAACATATCTCTACAGCTTGACAAATTAAAGAATTACATGTTGATATTACCTATTTATGAATAAACTAGTTTGGGAACACGTGGATTGCACGCTGTAAGTGTTTGTTCCCTTGAGACATATCAAAATAATTATTCATCCAAAATTAAATTATAAGATAGAAGTTTTAACAATTTAAAGTATTGCAATGCTATCAATTTACTTCTTTAATGCAACATGTAGAAATAAATGTTTAGAAAACCTTATTCATTGTTTCTCTTGGTAGGAAAACAGAAGAAAGCAATAGAGAAGTAAATTTAAAAAATTAGGGAAGAAAGAGTAAATTTTGGAATAAGCAAATTCCAAAGCAGCTATCATGGAATTTTAATTGATTGAAGAACTACTTTTACTAAGTTAAATTGTTAATTAGTTTATGTGTACTTGTGTTGCACCTCGCCTAACTTCTTGTTATAACTATTTATAGTTATATTTACTCAAAAACTATTATGGTGAGTAAAATAGTAAATTATACCTTTTATATGTTCCATAGATTTAATTTTTGAACGTCATGTAAAAGTTACAAAATTCGATATTTTTATCCAATTTCAGTAATTTATCTTTTTTAATACTTTATTTATTTATTGCATTTTCAATAAGCTTAACAATCAAAGCCCGTTTAATAAACCATATCGAAATGTAATCAATTTGAAATTGTTTAAAGAGTTAAATTTTAAATGTAGCACTCATTCAAAATATAGACTTTTTATTAATAAGAGTTGTTCATCGCTTTACACCTAGTAGCAACAAAGGAATCATTTTCTTTAATGTGTACAACTACTATTTATACAAAAGGAATTTAATATGTGCCATTATTATGTAATACATTAACTATCAAATTCTATATTGAATACAACAATTTTTATTAAGATTCTTTTGCGTACAATTAATCCATAATGGCAGGACAAATACTAATCTATTATCAGATCATAACTCTTTAATATATTAGCTCTATTACGTCTTACAATATTAGAGTTTTGCTTTTCCATGAATAAATTTATCCACCAAGATCCACAAATATTAGGCAGTAAATTTTCAAGACCATATCATTATTTTGAAAATTATTGCATGTATATATTTAGCAGAACAAACCCTACATACTTCAAAATTATTGACTATGACTCGAGGCTGGTCCAATAACTTTTGAACTGAAATTACGAGTTCAAAATGGTTAACCAAATTATTCATAATTCAATGGATCATAACTTAAATACCAATCTTCCATCTTTGTCCAAATGGATTTAGGATTTGGGGTCTCAACACTCTTTTTAAGCCTTTGAGTTCTAGCAAAACTCATAATCATAGTCCAGACTATCCACTCATTTATGCTAGGATTTCAGAGGTGGTAAGATTCCAGAGATGGCCCTATTCGATGGAATTTATCCTTGCTCTAATAGAGAACATAATACTGGCCCTATTTGTCAAGTGAATTTTTTGGATGTTTACCTATAATTTTACTGTAGTTTATTATAAAATTTGTAGAAAAACTTAATGAAGTTAGTAAAACTTTCCTTTTTTTTTTTTCCTTTTCCTTTGCCTTTTTCCTTCCTCTCCTTTTCTTTCTTTGCCACCCATCACTGCTCTTTATCCTTGCTCCCTCTAGATTGTTGGTTGCTGTCGCCAACATCTCCACTAGCTATGTAGTGACAAGTGAATTTTTTGGATGTTTACCTATAATTTTATTGTAATTTACTATAAAATTGTAGAAAAATTTATTGAGATTAGTAAAACTTTCTTTTTTTTTATTTTTCTTTTTATTTTCCTTTTTCCTTCCTCTGCTCTTCTTTCTTTGCCACCCATCACTGCTCTTTATCCTTACTCCCTCCAAATTGCTGGTTGCCGTCGCCAACATCTCCACTAGCTATGTAGCGACAATAGACTTGTTTCTCTCTCTCTCTCCATCTTATTCTCTCCTCCTCTCCTCTTCTTCCATTCCTTCCTTTCCTCCTCTTCTCTTTCCTTCTCCATTCCTTCTCCCACCTTCTCCTTCCTCGGTTGCACGACCAGCTGCGCGATGATCATGCAGTTGGTGAAAGAAGGAGGAAAGCAAGAGAGGAGGATTGAGGAGAAGGGAAGGAGGAGAGGGCAAGAGGAAAGGAGGAGAAGGGGAGAGAGGAGAGCAAAGAAGAAGGGGGGAAAAAAAGGAGGCACTAGCGGTAAAGGTGGTGGTGGGTTAAGGTGTGGGGAGGAAGAAAAAGAAAGGAAATAAGGGAAAAAACTTTTTCTGTGTTTTTTATTTATTTATATTTTTAGGTGTGTATGTTAAAAAGTTTGAGAGTTTTTTGCTTGAAATTACTTCAGTTAAAATTGTTTAAAAAGGTTGTAGTATAAAAAGTTGGGAAAAGCCTCGCTTGCCAAACAGGGTCTTATTATGCAAAACTCGGGTCCTTTTTTTTTTTTTGGAAGGACACAAAACTCATGTGACGTTGTCGTTTTTGTTGAAGAAAACGTTTGTCCATTATTTGCATCGTTCCCTTGCAAAATTGCGCAAAACCCCCGTGGGTAAGAAACTTAGCAGTTGCCAGATTTTCAGGGGAAGCCATCCTCCTGCAAAATTGAACTCATTACAGCTAGATTTCTTGGGCATTTGTTGCTTTCTCCTTTACAAAATATATCACAAACCCATCTCAAATTCGAGCCACGAGTGAGGAATCCAGTAGAGCCAGAGTCCCGCAGAGAAAGCCATGCTTAACTAAGGCCATTTTTGGTTTGCTCCTCAACAAAATCGAACCCGGTTGGGCTAGAGTTCCTAGGGCATTTTTGCCTTGCTCCTTTACGAAATTGTGCCAAACCCCATTCTCAAATAGTAGCCATGGGAGAGGAATCGAGTAGGGACAAAGTTTCCAGAGGAAGAAATGAAGCAAAAGATAGAATCAGTGATTTGCCTGACTCCATCCTCTGCCACGTACTCTCGTTTCTCCCCACAAAATTCTCTGCCGTTCTTTCCACCAGGTGGAGGTATCTTTTCTTGGATGTTCCCAAAATTGATTTGGATGAGTCACTGATTTTTAATCCTGAGCAAATAGGCAGAGATGATATTAATGAAAATGATAGCTTATTGTTAGAGGATAAATTTGCCTGTTTTATTATGAGGCTTGTTTCTAACAAATCATCCATAAATGAAATTACACTGAGATTATTAGAGCTAATTTATCAGAAAATACGCCAACTTAAAGCGTGGATAACTTCTCCACTCTGTCACAATGTTGAAGTTGTTGATGTTTTTGTTGAACGAATTTGGTATCGCTGGATCTTATTAGTCTTGCCATTCAAATATTCTGTTAGGACTGGCCCAAGAATAAACAAACTAAAGTTAGAACAAAATGGGCGGTATAACCGACCATATAATATTTAGAAGGTATAACCGACCATATAATGATTAGGCGGTAAAACCGACCATATAAAAGGGTTATGGCAACCCAATAAAGACAAAATAACAAAGCAAATAAAAGACACAGAAGATTTATGTGGTTCGGGCGGAGGAAATTGACCTACGTCCACGGGCGGAGAAGGAGCAGTATTTCTACTATGAAGAAAAAATACAAAAGCCGTAGGAAAGTGGTTCTTAGGTCAAAAAGCACTTATAAAAGGTTTAGAAAATATTCCTAAACACAAAACAAGAGAGCCTAAAATATTTGACTACAAATGAGTTAGATGACTCAAGAAACTAATAGCCCATATAACTCTCTTGAGTGGTGCAATTGGTTTCTTCATAAACCCCTTCTATTTATAGGCTTTCCAACGAAGCCTTCCTGTTGTCTGCTGCGATGTGGGATGAAAGAATTATACCACAGTCAAACATTGCGGCCATTGAAAAAATCAACAAATCTCCACCTTGGTATAATTTCTAGTCCTACCATCGACAATTGTAAAATTACTCCACTTTCTCCACATAAGCTCCAATGAGTCAAATCACACACAATGAACATCAATCAAATCCAAGCACTGTTTGAACTTGTAAACTGGAAGAGATTTCGTAAACATGTCAGCAGGATCTCCTTGGTATTAATCTTTCGAACAAGGACTTTTCCTTCAACAATGATATCCCGAATGAAGTGATACTTCACATCAATATGTTTTGTCCTCTCATGATACATCTTATCTTTAGTCAAGTATATGGCACTTTGACTATCACAGTGAATAACAGTAACACCTTGATGTAAACTAAGCTTACTAAATAAACTTTTCAACCACAAGGCTTCTTTGATTGCCTCGGTTACAGCCATTTATTCTGTTTCTGTAGTAGACAAAGTTACGACAGGTTGTAGAGTAACTTTCCAACTGACAGCACAACTGCCAATGCAAAATACATAGCCTGAAAGTGATCTTCTTCTGTCAAGATCTCCGGTGTAATGTGAGTCTACAAAACCAACCAAACTGTTATTATTTCTTCCAAACTCCAAACATGCATTTGAAGTACCTCGCAAGTATTTGAGAATCCACTTCACAGCCTGCCAATGTGTTTTACCAGGGCAAGACATATATCTGCTAACAACACTGACTGCATGTGAGATATCTAGACTAGTACAAACCATTGCATACATAACACTGCCGACTGCACTGGAATAAGGAATCCGTGCCATATAATCTTCCTCTTCATCAGATTGTGATGATTGAGCAGCTGATAGCCGAAAATGGCTAGCAAGAGGAATAGATACTGGTTGAGCATCTTTCATGCCAAAACGCTCTAAGATTTTCTCAAGGTAATTTTTTTAGGTCAAGAACAACTTCCCTACTCCTCGATCTCGATTGATAGTCATGCCAAAAAATTTTTTAGCTGCTCCTAAATCTTTCATTTCAAATTCACTATTTAATTGCAGTTTCAAAGTGTGAATTTCTGACAAATTCTTGATAGCAATGAGCATGTCATCAACATATAACAATAAGTAAATGAAAAAATTATCATTTAACTTCCAGAAGTAAACACAACTATCATACATGCTCCTTAAATATCCATGACCCAACATAAAGGAATCAAACCTTTTATACCACTATCTTGGAGACTGCTTCAATCCGTATAAGGATTTCTTCAATAAGTAAATATGGTCTTCCTTACCTTCAATTTCAAAACCCTGGCGTTGCTTTATATAAATTTGTTTTTCAAGTTCGCCATGCAAGAAAGCTGTCTTAACATCAAGCTGCTCTAACTCCAAATCATACATGGCAACTAAAACAAGTAAAACACGAATAGAGTTATGTTTAATAACAGGTGAGAATACATCATTAAAATCAACACCTTGTACCTGATTATAACCCTTTGCAACCAATCGTGCTTTATATCTTGCATCTTCAACCCCTGGAATACCTTCCTTTTTCTTGAAAACCCGCTTGTAACCAACTATTTTCTTATTTGACGGCGGCTTTACAAGATCCCAAGTTTCATTTTGATGAAGAGATTCAATTTCTTCATTCATCGCAATCAACCACTTTGCAGAATCCTCACAAGAAACTGCTTCTGAATAGGTGGAAGGCTCACCAACTGCATCAGTTTCTTCTGTAACAGACAAAACATATGCAACTAAATTTGCATATCTTTGTGGTGGTCGAATGTCTCTCCTTTGTCTATCTCTGGCTATGGAATACTTCTTTTCTTCTGAATTATCTTCAACAGTAGATTCAGGTGCATTTATTGGCACTTGCTGAATAGAAGATTTGGACTAAGAAGGACCAGAACTGCCAATATCAAACTCCACCTGCTTCTGTGTACTATCAGTAGTACAAGAACTAGAAGACTCCTTCTTGGAAGATAACATAGACAATTCATCAAAAGTAACATCTCTACTGACTACAAATTTTGGAGATTTGGGTTCAAAACACCATAATCTGTATCATTTCACCCCAAAAGGATATATAAGAAAAATGCACTTTTTAGTCTTAGACTCCAATTTTCCATCATTCACGTGCATATATGTTGGACACCCAAAAACTTTTAAATTAGAATAATCAGCAGGAGTACCAGACCAAATTTCCTCAGGAGTTTTGAAATCAAGAGATGCAGAAGGAGAACGGTTGACAATATAACAGTCCATATTGATCGCTTCTGCCCAAAAGTTGTTTGTCAACCCTGCATTGGAGATCATACATCTTGCTTTCTCCAAAAGCGTTCTGTTCATAAGTTCGCTCACACCATTTTGTTGAGGCGTTATTCTGACGGTGTGATGCCGAACAATTCCTTCATTCTTACAAAATTCATTAAATTCACCTTCACAAAATTCCATGCCATTATCTGTTATCAACCGCTTAACATGTTTTCCTGTTTGTTTCTCAATCAAAACTTTCCATTGCTTGAAAGTTAAGAAAACATCATTTTTATGTTTAAGAAAATATACCCAAACTTTTCTTGAATAATTATCAATGAAAGTCAACATATACCTGGCACCACCTTTAAAAGGAGCACGAGAAAAACCCCATAGATCTGAATGAATGTAATCAAGAGTACCTTTTATCTTGTGAATTACTGGTGAACTGAATCTGACTCTTTTCTGCTTCCCAAAAATACAATGTTCACAGAATTCCAATGGCCCGGTACTTTGTCCACAAAGAAGTCCTCTTTTGCTCAGTATGTCCAAGCTTTTTTCGCTCATGTACCCCAAATGCATATGCCATAATTTGGTGATGTCTGTATTTGACAAAGATGATGTTGAAATAGCAACAGCACCTGTAACAGTAGATCCCTGCAAAATATATAAAGTACCAGATCTGTGTGCTTTCATAACAATAAGAGCACCTCGAGAGATTTTGAGAACTCCACTTTCACCTGAATACTTGCATCCAATAGACTCAAGAATGTCTAAAGAGATGAGATTTTTCTTCAAATCTGGAACCTGTCTAATATCTGTGAGTGTCCTCACAATACCATCATACATTTTAATCCAAATTGTGCCTTTGCCAACACTTTACAAGCAGCGTTATTGTCCATTAAGACAATTCCACCTTCAGTTGATTCATATGTTGAAAACCAACCCTTATTGGGACACATGTGATACGAATAACCCGAATCTAAAATCCACTCACTATTAGACCTAAAATTATTTTTCGTTGCACAAAAAATGGTTCTATCATTCTCATCAGCTGCTATACTAGATTCAACGGATTCAGTATTTTTCTCAACAAATTTTTCTTTTTGATTTTCTTTATTTTTCAATTTAAAGCAATCAGAGATAATATGACCATTCTTTTTACAATAGTTGCACACTACATTTTTATGTCTGGATTTGGATCTACTTCTATTTTCTGTGTTTCTCTTTTCAGATCTACCCCGAACAAACAAGCCATCAGCTTGACTCCCACTAGTTTTCCCAGTAATATCCCTATCTATCTGCTCTTTAGATTTTAATGTAGATTTAATTTTTCGATACGAAATTGTTTCATTTCCATAAATCATAGTATCACGAAAATATTTAAAAGACTGGGGAAAGGAACACAAAAATAATAGGGTCTGATCTTCATCATCAATTTTTGAATCTATATTCTCCAAATCCATAATAATGGAATCAAATTTATTAAGATGGGAGAGTATAGATGTACCTTCAAACATCTGAAGCATATACAAACTTTACTTCAGATATAACCGATTTTCAACTGTTTTCTTCATATACAAGGCTTTTAATTTATCCTACATAGCCTTGGCCGAAGTTTCCATTGCCACCTCACGCAATATTTCATCGGAGAGATTTAAGATTATGCTGGATCTGGCCTTCTTATCCATATCGGTGAAATTCGCATCCTTTACATCTTCTGGCTTTTCTCAATTCCCTGAATTGCCAAGTCAACTCCGTCTTGAACCAAAATGGCCTCCATCTTGAGTTGCCACATGTCGAAGTTGACATTCCTGTCAAATTTCTTGACAACCATCTTTGTTATCGTCATTGTTGCCACAAAATTTGTAACTTGAAGTTTGTCTCAAAAATTGGTCAAACAAATATGCAAAACTCGTGAGTGGGTCCCACAGGGTAAGCGGATCCCACGGGATGAACGGGCCCCACAGGTTGAACGGGTCCTACGAGGTGAATGGGCCCCACAGGTTGAGCGGTCCTCACGGGATGAATGAGCCCCACAAGATGAACCTGTCTTGCAAAATATATCAACCAACTCTAATATCAGTTTTTTAGAACTGGCTCAGGAGTAAACAAACTAAACTTAGAACAAAATAGGCTGTATAACCGACCATATAATATTTAGGCAGTATAACCGACCATATAATGATTAGGCGGTAAAACCGACCATATAAAAAGGTTGTGGCAATCCAATAAAGACAAAATAACAAAGCAAATAAAAGACACAGAAGATTTACGTGGTTCGGTCAAATTGACTTACGTCCATGGAGGAGGAGTAATATTTCTACTATGAAGAAGAAAATACAAAAGCCATAAGAAAGTGGTTCCTAGGCCAAAAGGCACTTATAAAAGGTTTAAAAAATATTCCAAAATACAAAATAAAAGAGCCTAAAATATTTGACTACAAATGGGCTAGATGATTCAAGAAACTAATAGCCCATATAACTCTCTATTTATAGGCTTTCCAACGAAGCCTTCCTGCTGTCTGCTGCGATGTGGGATGAAAGAATTATGCCACAGTCAAACATTACGGCCGTTGGAAAAATCAACATATTCAGATGCAACACACTTGTAGTATTCAAATTACATGGAAAGTTTGCGCTTGAGTTTCCAAAATTGGAAGTCTCATGTGAATCTAAAGGTGTTGAATTTAGCAGGAAAGTTGACAGTGATGGGTAATGATACGGTGTGGAAAGTTGGTTTGAGCTGTCCATTGCTTGAGGATTTGGGGATTTCTGATGTCGATGTTTGTGATGACGAATTAGTTGATATTTCCATTCATTCATTAAAAAAGGTTGGTTTGGATTCTTTATCAGAAAGGGCAAAGGGTCGTTCTTAACACCCCGAATCTTTAGTATCTGGAGTATGATTGCTTTTTCTGCCCAGTAATTGATTCAGCTTGCAAGATGAAAATATTTGGTTAGAGCTCATCTATCTTTACTAGTTTTTTGGATAAACTAGAATTTAATGAGGTTTATCAGTTTAACCAGCTTATTCATGAAATGTGCAACATAAAGTATCTGCATTTACAGGGATTCTCTATGGAGGTACAACTCTTGAATATCTATGTTGCACTTGCCTCTTCTTGATTTTTCATCTTAAATTTTGCTACCATTTGAATGACTTTTACACTTTACATTATGTGAAGTATCTTGGTATGATAAAAGCTATGTTGCCTGAGTTTCAAAGTTGGACACATTTGGAGCTTCTTGCAATCCGGAATGACACAATTGGGTATTTATGGAGAGTCTACTAAAGAGGACACCAAATTTGGAAATGCTTGCCTGCAACATGGTTAGTTAGCATTTGAACTAAGGCTCTTACAGCAGACTGAACCAAATGATTCTGGCCTCTATTTTTTTAAATTAGATGGTGACATAACTATTTGATCTGATTGTCAAGGTTTTTCTTTTGATTCTTCCTGGTTAGGACCCAGAGGAAGTTCTCCCTGTTATAGACCTAGACTCTGGTGCTGAAGATGGAATTCATTATCTGGATGAACTTCTTATGGAAGCTAAAACAAAATTTTCCAGTGGGATAGAGTATGAACATCTTACAGAAGTCAAAATGAAAAATTTCAGTGGCAGAGAGTATGAGTTTGAGATAGTTAGATATCTTCTGAAGCATGCAAGTGTGTTGCAAAAGATGTCTATATATGGTTCCAAACCCAAATTTTCAAAAGAATGTCGTTCATTGGTTCAAAGGAAGTTATTGAAGTTATGGAGGTGCTCAAAAAACTGCAAGGCGGTGCTTAATTAAATCTGTGGAGTAAAAGTATGTATTCTGGATGCTCAAAGAAACACAAGAGATCAAATGTGACTTTTGGATGAACAAAAGTTGGAGGTGTTTTCTCGTGTAGGATTTTAATCTCTGGGCTCAATGTTTTATTGTCTGTAGATTCCTTCCTAGTGGGTACATTGTGCTGATATTTTTTTTTTGAGGGAATTTCATATATAACCTATCAGGTATTTTGGTCCATCAGAAAATACATTTCTATATTTTAGTCATTTTTGCAGTTGTCGATGATGCACTGGATGTTGAAATCATGTACTATTTTCCCTGGTTATGCCATCTTAACTTCCTTTCAGAACATTCAGATAATTTATGCAATATTGCTGTGGCTCTTTTCTGCCCTTATTTAGTTGATATGATGTTTATATCCAGTAAAAGAACTATAAAATGCGACTAATGCCAGGAGGGGCCATATTTCGCTAGTTTAGTCTTAATATAGTTAGCCAATGCCCATTTATTTGATTTCCCTAATTCTTCTTCATCTTTATTGCTGCCTGTTAGCTCTTTTGCAGAGCTCAAAAGATTATAGTGGCCTATATGATTCTTTATTGCTGGGGTATCTTCGCAATTCCATTCCAAAATACCAATGTGGATAAGACCTTGTTTCATTCATGCCAAACTTATGGAGTCAGAAAGCCTAGAAGGGACTTATACGTTCTCTTAGGTCTCTCAAGGTTTCAGAATATCTTTATTGCTGAATTTCACATTTTTATTTCTAAAGTTTTGCAATAGTTAATGTCTGATACCTCTTTCTATTCTGGCGAAATGTTGAACTTTCCCTTGTGTCAAGTAAAATAGCTTTTTCCAGATAGATGGTATAATATTACAAACATAGTAGAGTGTGTAGTCCTTCAAATGTTACAGGAGGCATTCCCTCTTTTAGGTGAAATGTTCAAATATCTTTAAAACTAGGACTAGGTTTAACAAACTGTTCTTGGAAGCAAAATTAAACTTTTCACAAATTTGAAACAAAGATTTAGCTTCTCTTAGCTGGTATCTACAAATAAAAAGAATGGTTTCCTGGCTAGTAGCGAAGGGTCAAGAATAGGTACTTCCAGTTGAGAAGTTGGCAGAATTTTCATGGTGCTTAAAAGGCTATGAGATAAATGGTGCATTATAGTGCTGTAGTCATTCCTTCTGCGCTGGATCTAGCTTTACTAAAGATCTAGACAATCCTATAGTTGTAATTAGTCTCCTTTGAATGTTCTAGATTGCCTTTCTAGCACCTCTATCAATTTTGTAAGATGCCAGCGACTGCTTCCAAGAGGGCAAAAGTCAGGCCACTGAGTGAAACAGTTTTGTTCATTGCGGTATGTAAGACCATGTTTGTAAAGAGTTTGTGCCCACTGAAAGGAGCATGAACTGCCATTGTTACCCTGCTTCAGTCCAACTCTAGTTAGTCAATGGGTTCCCCAACTATTGTCAATGTTTTCGTGCATTGTTGTTCCCAACTGTTATTCTTTGACAATAGACTGTCTTTGATATTTTGTTCCATTTAGCACTTTATCTGGATGTTTTACTGTATTGAAGTATTCTCTTTCAGATAAGTCCAGACTTCACAATTTTTGCATTACGTAGTGACGAAACATCACTCATGCAAGTCTTTTGGAGAAAAAACTTATTACCAATTATGCATTATAGTTATACTTTTGACTAAGAAAAAAAATTTACTTTATTGGTTGTACTACTTTTCTCCATTCAAAATTGCAGATGTCTCTACTAATTATTAGTGAAAGATTAGGTGGTATGGTGAAGACTTTTTGCAACACCTGTAAGGCTTAGTTTGCGAGTCTAGGATAGAAAAGAAAAAGGAAAAACTTAAGTTGAAAACTTAAGTTATGAGTGAAAGAAAGAGAAGAGAAGACTTGATTGTTAGGTTGCTTGGGATTTTTTTAGAACAAGTGGAATGATTCTGAATAAATAAGTCATTAAATATTTGTTGTAATGCTCTTGAAAGACAAAATAGGCATTTTGAAAAAATTAACAAGTTTCCTCCAAGAATCGTTCCATTTTCGCCCAATTTGGGCAGAAAGTTTTAGCTGCTGCATTTCCTTTCTTTTCCTTCTTACTAAAAACTAACAAATAAAGGTCCACTTTCATTTGGGTTACTATTTTTTGGAATTTTTATAGAAAAATATACTGCAATGGTTTGATGTATGTGAGATAAAAAAAATAAAATGATTGGAGAATGTGATTACGAAAAACGTAAAAAATTTTTCTTAAAAAACTACCAAGCAAGGACTATCCAAAACTCCAACTTCCAAATGGAGTCTAAGATTCCGTGTCAATATGGTTTAAGAGATGCTTATGTCCAATTCAGATTGGGGCTTTTTCTGAACAATCATTCACAATTCATACCAATGGCATAACAAGGACCCTATGATGAGGGGGTGTAATAGTCAATTTTAACGTAAATCATGCTCTTATATTTATATAAGAAATATACTACTTCGATTTAAGATTCCAAATCCTTTTCTCCCATTAGAGTTTCATTAATGTTTCATTTGGAATATGTCTAAAATTTTTGTTAGAGATAATCAATAAAATATCTTGTTTTAAAGGATAAATGTAGAATTTTGGTGGGAGGGGGGAAGAGGAATATATAAAACTTCAAAGCATAGTCTATATAGGAAAAGGAATTTTCTTAAACTTAAGGAGCGCAATACAACTAGAAGAGAGAATTTTATGAAATTCAGGGGGTGCAAATGTGATGCAAACTTAAAAAGTTTAAATTTTCAAGACCATTATATAATTTTATTAATCTTGAGGGGGAGCAATTGCCTCCCTCAAACCTATGTGGCTCCACCACTGCTTCATAGCAGAGGGTAAAATGGGGTTATGTCATGCGTAGTGAAAAGGGGGGTGAAAAAATGCTGAAGGATTTGGAAATTTGAACACTTAATAGATAAGTGATGTCTAAATTTGTGTTCAAATAATGAATTTTGTTATAATTCTTTTTTTTTTCCGGAAACGATAGATCAATATATTCCCGCTAAGAGACAGTTTACAAAGTATGAGCAAGGGCTCAAGTTTTCCTTTATAAAAGTGTACTAAGACACTGAGAATCTAAGAACTCCTCATCAAAATAGATGTGCATTGCTTGCTTACTTAGTGTATAACTGAGTGTATTAGTACTACCATTACCAGACTGGCTAACAAATGAGCATGTCCTAAACATTAAGCTTAGATCATTAATGGACTCGAGATGGCCTGCTATACGGATGTTGATTGGGGCTTGAGAGTTTATCATCTTTAAAGTGTGGTTGCATGATGTTTGAACCTATATGTGTTGCCAGCCACGTTCTATTAGCTTACAGAGTGCCAGTTGTATAGCCACCAAATTGTCCAACACAGCTGATCCAATACTTCTTTCCTTGAGCATCCACGCTGCACCAATCTAGTTCAGTGCATTTGTTGCTGTGATGCCAATTCCCATATTGTGTCCTTCAGTGTGTTGCCCCACATTTACATGAATGTTCAGCATGTTTGGCTCTGGTTCCCCCACGTCGTCTTGGTCGTTTGCTATTTTTGTTTCGGAGATGCTCATTCGTTGCTGTACCTGTTGGCATTCATGATACTCCTCCCAGTCGTGCACTGCTTTTCTAACTACTTCCATTGGATGCCTATCTTTGCCTTCAAATTCTACTTCATTCCTGGATTTCCAAATGTGCCAAAGGATGTCCACTGTTAACGCATTGTGTTGTATTCCATCCTGTCGAACCTTTACTTCCATTAGCATGCTCCACCACTTCTTGAAATTGCTTGTGTACTCATGAAGCCCATCCCATTGTAACGGAGCCATATTCCATATCAACTTTGCTTTGCTACATTGGAAGAACATGTGCTCAAGTGTCTCATTAGTTTCTCCACACTGCTTACAGATTAATTCTCCCTTTCCCGTTCTCCTAAATATAGCTTCTCTAACGGGTAACACTTGATGTAGACTTCTCCATAGAAACAACTTGTACTTGTGTTTAATTCTGATTTTCCATAGTTGTTTCCTGATTTTGTTGCTTCCCCCTGTCCAGCTTGTTTCTCCCAATCTGCTCATTTGTGCGTTAGGCTGTCTATCCTCCTTTGTGAATGCTTCATAAGCAGATCTGACCGTGTATTTTCCATTTGTGCTATGACTCTAGAAGTAGCAATCAGGTCTGCTTGTGTAACTTATAGGCGTTTTGAGTATATTCCCAGCTTCGTGTGGGCTAAAGATTCGGAAGATGAGTGGTGATTTCCATTTGAAGCTGGATATCAGCTCGCTAACTTTTGTGATCTTGTATCCCAGGGGTTTTGGGGATTCTACCTTGCCTTCCTTCCCTTCCAGTAGCCAAGCATCTTCCCAAATGTTGGTGCTCTTCCCATTTCCAATTCTTTTCCTAACTCCACGCTGCACCTCATCTCTTGATCCCATTAGACTCTTCCAAATCCATGATGCATTTCCTCTTACTTCACAACTCAGTGGGGATGTGTTGGGGTAGTACTTGGCTCTCAACACTTTACTAAGCAACAGGTTGGGGCACGTGAGGATCCTCCAAACCTGTTTGCCTAGCAAGGCTTTATTAAAGCCTTGGAGATCTTTAAAGCCTAGTCCTCCATCATTCTTTGTAGTGGACATCTTTTTCCATGAACACCAATGTATTTTCCTTCTCCCGTTATCCTCCCCCCACTAGAATCTTGCCATCATGGCATTGATTTCTTTACATAGCTTTACTGGAAGCTTAAAACATGACATTGCGTAAGTTGGCATTGTCATGGTTACTGCTTTCAGCAAAACCTCTTTTCCTGCTTGACTTAGCTGCTTGTTGGACCAGTTGAAGATCGTTTTCTTGCATTTTTCTCTAATGAAACCAAAGATTTGGGCCTTGGTTTTAGTGATGACCATTGGCAGCCCCAAATACTTCCCTTGCTTCACCACCTTTATATGCTCCAAGCAACTGCAGATTTCTCCTTGATCTTTTGGCTCCATATTTCTACTAAAGAACACTGATGATTTTTCCATGCTGATCACCTGTCCTGAACCCTATTCATAAATCTTCAAAATTCTCCTCACTTCTTCAGCTTGCCTCTTATCTGCTTTGCAAAAAATTAAGGAGTCATCTGCGAAAAATAGGTGAGTTATTGATGGGCCATTCCTACTGATCCTCATCCCAGTAAGCCTTTTGCTCCTTTGTGCTTGATCAAGTAAGTGTGAAAAGCCTTGTGAGACTAAGAGGAATAGGTAAGGTGACAAAGGGTCTCATTGTCTAATTCCTCTTGAAGGTATGACATATCCTTTAGGCTCTCCATTTATGTTGAAGGAGAAAGAAGCCGTTGTGATGTACTCCATTATCCAAGTGATCCATCTACCACAAAATCCCAGTTGTACCATGATTTCCTTTAGATATCCCCACTCGACCCTGTCGTAAGCTTCGACATATCTAGTTTTAAGGCCATAAAACCATGAGATCCTTCTCTTTTGTTTTTGAGGTAATGCAAGTACTCATGAGAGATGATCACGTTATCCAAAATCTGCCTTCCAGGAACAAAGGCAGCCTGGTTTTTGCTAATACATTTTCCCAAAACTTTTTTCAATCTATTTGGTAAAATTTTTGAAATGATTTTATACAACACATTACACAAACTTATAGACCTGAACTGCTTAACCTCAGTGGGGTTCTCAACCTTGGGAATAATGGATATGTTTGTGTGATTCATAGCTTTCAACATATGGCTAGAATGGAAGAAACTTTTAATGGCTTTTATGATGTCATTTTTAACAATGTGCCAAAAATTCTGAAAGAATAGTGGTGTCATGCCATCAAGACCAGGGGTTTTGGTTGGGTTCATGGAGAAGAGTGCAGTTTTAATTTCTTTCTCTTTGATTGGTTGGGTTAGTTCTGAATTCATGTGGTCTGATATTGTCTGTGATATTCCCTCCAAAACCATATCAGTTTGAGTCACTCCCTTACTCATGAATAGCTCCTTAAATTGATTCACCACTTCTTCTCCAATTTCCTCTTCTAATGTAGTCCATGTGGTGTCCTCTCTTTGTAGTTTTTGTATTTTGTTTCTGTGTCTCCTTCCTTTGACATTAGAGTGAAAAAAGTGAGAATTTTTATCCTCCTCCTTAAGCCACTGCACTCTTGATTTTTGACTCCAGAAAAGTTCCTTTTCATCATAAGCCTCCTTTAATTGTCTTCTAAGATCCCTGTTTCTTTCCTTTTTGTCATCACAGTCATGAAATTTGAGCTCTTCCAGTACCTTTTTCAGATTGTCAATCCGCTTCCTAGCATTTCCTTGGAAGTTATTTTTCCACCTCAGTAGCGCCACTCTGCAGTTTGCTACCTTCCTATGCACTTTGTACATATTGGAGCCTGTTTGCTCCTCCTCCCACGCCTGACTGATCACTTGTTCCAGCCCCTCTTTTTTCAGCCAACTTTTATCAAAAATGAATCGCTTCTTTCTCTTTTCGGTGAGAGGGTTGGAATCTATAAGCATCATGCTATGGTCTGATCCAACATTGTCAATATGTCTAACTAGAGTTTTGTCAAACACTTGGCTCCAATCATTACTTCCTAACGCTCTATCTAGTCTTTGTTTGATTTCACCTTCTAGATTCCAGTGGTTACTCCATGTCCAGGGGTTACCTTCAAACCCAAGATCAATGAGACCATTTTGTTCAATGAAGTTCCTAAAATCTTGAAAGGTTCCTTCCTCTCTCTTTCTACCACCATTTCTTCTCATTTGATGTAATGTCATTAAAATCACCCGTAATCATCCATCTAGGATCCCATAGCACTTTCCTTCGTTCTACTACTTGCCACTGATTCCTTCTAACTTGATTGTCCGTACTTGCATATATGCCAATGAACCACCAGTCCACATTCTTGTCTGTATCCATAATGTGGATTTCCATAGTGAAAGCAGTTGTTTGGACCTCCAAAACCTTAACCTCATTGTTCCACATTACTGTCATACCTCCTGACTTATTCATAGACTCTACCACTACACACTCATCAAACCTCAATTGTCTTCTCACTTTCAGCATAAACTGTTGTCTATTTCTGGTCTCACACAAGAAGACCATATTTGGGGAGAGGAGGTTGCAAGCCTCCCTTAGCTGGGGAATTGTCAAGAGGCTTCCAGCACCTTGGCAATTCCACAACAGTGCTTTCATTCATTCATGGGTGGCCAAGTTAGGCTAGCCAGCGCCCCTTCATATTGGCTTACATAGCTTTCTTGATCACTCCCCCTTTTCCACTTCTTTCCAAGTGTTTCAGTGACTTCCACATCCACCATATCTTCATCAGTCAGGTGGAATTTTCTCTTCCCCGTAATCTCTTTACTCATCCTAGTAAGCTTAACCTATCGCATGGACTTTCTTTTTATCACTGGAGCTTTTAATTGTTTCCCTGTTCTTCTAGTCATTCCTTTATTATTCGGTGTCTCTATCACATCAATCTAATCTTCTACTTGCATGCACATAGCTTCAGGTTCCTGAGAGGATAGCTCTACCACCTTGTCCAGGACTATGTCTAATTGACCTCTACATACTCTCCCTTCAAGCATTTCGTGTGTCTATTTTTCATTTCCCTTACTGTTATCCATCTCTTCACCCCTGTCCTCCATAATTCCTGGTTCCTGAATTGTCACTATGGCATCTCTTTGTATATTCCTCCCAACATGTCCACTATCCGTACTTGTATTCTCATCCTCTCTAGCCTTACTCCTCACCAGCAACTTTTTTTCACCTGTTTTTGGTACTAGCTCACCATCCTTAAAGCCCCACCTTTGCTTGTTAGGGGAAATAGTAGCAGGCTGCCTCCCCCTCCGTTCCTTTTAAGGTGACAATTTCCCCCCTCCTGCCCTCAACCATGGCCCAAATTGATTATCCTGTTGGCCTCTCCCACCTAAACTGCTATCTGGCCAGTTCCTTTCGCTATGTCCTATTTTGCCACATGTATAACAGAAATCAGGTCCCCTCTCATATTTGAAACTTAACTACTTCACCTTTCCTTCCGTCTTCACCGTGGTACCCCTCATAAGAGGTTGAGATATGTCAGCCAGCACAAGTAATTTGATGTGTCTCCCTTCCTTTCCTCCTCCTTGAGGGATAATCACTTCCTTGGTTTCATGAAACATTGATGCTATCTTTTTTCCCACCTCCTTAGAAATCCAGTGCACTGGGAGATTCCACACTTGAATCCATAATGGAGCGAGGTTAAAATCAGCGCCTTCCTTTTCAAATCCTTCGAACCATGGTCTAATAACTAAAATCTAGCTATCAATAATCCATGGACCTCCCTTATAAATTTTTTCTCTATCCTTCTCACTTGGTATAAAGAACTGGAAAGTGTTAACACCTACCTCCACCACCCTGAGACCTTTAGGGTAGCCCCATGCTAGTGTAACAAAATTTTTCACTCCCACGAAATTTATGATTTTCTCACCCATTACCTTCCCAACCAGACTTTCCTTGCACTCCTTCACATTTGTTCCAACATCTCCCAAGTCAATCTCTGTTTCTCCCCTTTCTTTGCTGGAAAGAGCAAATTTTTCCAGTATATCAGCTAATTCCTCCGCTATAACTCCTACTGATTTTCTAAGAGGGAATATCACAGTTGAAGACCAGTCCAGATCGAAGAATCTAGAAGTGGGGGATGGCTGGCCCCAGAGGGACCCTAACTACAAAAGGACCAAATGTGTGTTTCACTGAGGGTAAGAAGTTCAGGCAAAAACAGCCGGAAGCCCTTCCTAAATGCCAAAGTTACACCTTTTGTACCAAAAAACCATGAAAAGAAACAGGCACCATTTGGTTGCTATGAAGAACCAACAAGATTGGAATTTTTGGAAAAAGTAGGTTTTTTTTTATAACATTTCCTATTTTCAACCCCCCCTTTTTTTTTATTAAAGCAGCTCAGTACAAGAAAACAAAGAAGACTACCAGGCAATAAAAAAACAGCTCAAGAGTACATGCAAAACCTTGAAGAATCCTTGGAAAACAGCCTTAAAGATACCTGTCGTAGCTTGGAGAAAAGTTCCAACAGGAAAGGTAATGTAATGCCTGCACTTTACTGCTTCCCTTTGTCCGCCAATCAGAACTAGAGTTGAGATCTTGTCGATAGTGGATTAATGGTAAACCTAAAGATGTCGGAATACCTTTTAATGCTAAAGTGAATCTTTGTTTTTAGTGCTGAGTTTGTTCCTCTGTTTTCAGACACAAAATGCTTCAGTACCCTTCCAAGGAGGAAGATTGGCACAGTTCCCAAGAGAGAGAAAATTTTGACTCTCACTCAGGACAGAGAGATGGATATTTTTGTTCCCCACAGAGTTCTCAATTTTGTTATAATTCATTTTCATTAATTTCGTTTTAAGAAACCAAATGCTGCAGGTTATTCTTTGATGTTCCATTCCACAATCCACTTCAAGCGCCAATCGTTGGGAAAGTTGCAAGACCCTGGACTTATTAGTTGATGGCAATAGTTAAATGTGGTGAATTTAACTGAACAAAATTCCAGTCAAAGAAAACAGGCATGTCTAAAGATTTTGTTAATATGCTTATCTATGTTCCACAATATATACAGGGATGAACTATCAATTTACGTTTGGCTGCATTTGGATTGAGGTATTAATGAAATATTTGAAATCCTTTCAAATCCTTCTAGTTGCTTAAATTATTTGGAAGATATTTAGATTTGTAATCCACTAATTAATTAAGTACATTTTTTTAAAATAAAATTCACGATTTCATTCGTTAGAGCTGAACTAATGGCAGAAAATACATCATCAAACATGTCACGGAAATAACAAATTTGAAGGAAGGATCTACAGATACATCACATAACAAATCTGAAGGATCTATACATCAGATTTGGGAAATTACAAAAAAAAATTTCCAACGTAATCCAAAAGATATCAATCTTTTTAATGCAATGAATATCTGTACATGTCTTCTTCCCTCAGATCTACTGTTTAACTGCTTCAAGCCCTTATTTGAAGTTGAGATCTAACAAAATAGGCTCAGAAATTTTAGATCTGACAATTAGATCTGAAAAAATTGAGATAAAACAAAGAAAAATAGAACAAAAAAGCACAAAACTAACAGAAAATTCTAGGAACCCTAAGAAAGAAGGAACTCTCACTAGAAAAATTTTAGGAAAGAAGAAATCTCCCACTAGGAAACCTTAGCAGAAAACAATACTCTCACTAGAAATTCTAAGAGAGACTTTATTACTTATGAACATAAAAAGAAATCATAGGTCTTCCTCCCATAGAGTAAGTTGTTGTTTTGTTTGACAAGAGTGGAGGAAGTTAGGGAGAAGGAAGAAAATCTTCTTTGACTAGAAGTTTTGAAAAAAAAAATTAAGTACATTTAGATACTAAAATAATTGATGGATTACAAACTTAAATAAGTTTAACATGTTAAAGCAAAACTTGATCTATCTAAGTCCGCTCAAACTAATTTGAATCAAGTCCAAATCGTGTACTTATTGTTTTTAAAGCTTAAATTTCATAGTGGAAAAATCGTCCAAAACGTCCCTCACATTTTGTAAAATGATTTTTTTCGTCCCTCACTTTTAAAAATGTAATTTTATGTCCCTTACATATTCACATCGGTCAAATTTAGTCCCTAACTAGGTTTTCGATCATTTTTTGGCCGGAATCCATCACGTGCAAGGCACGTGATCATTTTTGAAGGGTAAATTTGTCAAATTATATTTTACATAATCTAATCTACAGTCCTCCACATTTTATAAAACAAATTTTTTCGTCCCTTACATTTTATAAAATGATTTTTTCATCCCCCACATTTCACAAAATGAATTTCTCCATCCCTCACATTTCAAAAAATGAATATTTCCATCCCTCACTAATTATGTATGTGAGGGAAACCCTAAAAAAAATGTGTGTGAATACATTTTGATTAAACACATGTATATGTCTATTTGATTTTGCTTAATAATACGAATAGCATAAATATATGTATGTGTCTATTTGATTTCACTTAACAATACGAATACCATATATTATACATGATCATTTGATTTCATCTGGTATTAGCTAGTAAATAATCTTGCATTCATTGTCAAGTTGGCCAATAAAGCTATTTTCGGTCAAAATACAATAAGAATATGCAAATTAAGGTTCTATTGGTAAATATTAGTCATAATCATACAAAAGAGAAGATAGCCCACAAGTTTGGCCCAATTACATACATGTGTTTATACTATTATTATTAAGCAAAATCAAATAGATATATACATGTGTTTAAAAAAATGTATTCACACACATAATTAGTGAGAAATGAAAAATTCATTTTTTGAAATGTGAGGGATGGAGAAATTCATTTTGTGAAATGTGAGAGATGAAAAAAATTATTTTATAAAGGGATGAAAAAATTTATTTTATAAAATGTGGAGGACTATGGATCAGATTATGTAAAATATAATTTGACAAATTTACCCTTCAAAATGATCACGTGCCTTGCACATGATGGATTCCGGCAAAAAAATGATCAGAAACCTAGTTAGGGACTAAATTTGTCCGATGTGAATATGTATGGGATATAAAATTATACTTTTAAAAGTGAGGGACGAAAAAAGTTATTTTACAAAATGTGAGGGACGTTTTGGACGATTTTCCCTTTCATAGTCAGTTGAACCAAATGTCAATTGTTGAAAATGTTAAGTAATATTATCAAGTAAATTTCCCAGGATTGACTTTTGAGTAACTTAATTTCTATTCAAGAAGTATAAATTTGTTCTCTTCAATCTCTTTAACCATCGGTTTTCACAGTTTTATCTAAGGGGCTTACTACACTTCATTAGTAGGAACTAAAGTTTACCTTTACAAATCAAAATTTTCACTGAATATGACTTTATAATTCTTTAATTCGGAATCGTTAGTACCAACTGAATTACAATAAGTCATGGCTAAGGTTAAAATGATGAATGACAAATAAAAATCAAAAGAATACGTTAAAACAATTTAAAAATAATAATGGAAAAAAATGTATGGTGGTATGTCCAAATAAAGAAGAAATTTCCTTTTTTTTAATAGAAATTGGAGAAAATTAGGGAATTGCTTGTCGTTAGAGAAGAATGCAAAAGGAAAACAAAAAGAAGAAATAGCAAGAAGAGAAAATAAATTAAGTAAATAATATAATGAATTTTTCTTGAAATTCAATAAATTACTCTAAAACTATTGGAAATCATAAAACCAATGTCAATAACGCAGCTCAGCAAATGGCCATTAATAAACTACTTTTATGACTTCAGTAGGTGATTTGATTTCAAGCCGCATCCACAAACTGTTTCACTAAGCATTTACCAATAAAAGCAATCAAAACTTCGCGGCCGATTTTCTCTCCGCCTTCTCTCTAAAAACCTTCTTTCTAAAAAGCTTGGTTTTCTCCGTGAATCCATTTAGCTTGAATGGCTGCCCTTCAGCCATCGGCTGAGGGGCAAAGGTCTCCTACAGAAAAAAAATCTTTTTCCCAACTTTTCTCACAGCCTTCTATATCACCTATCCAAATTCGGCAAGCGTCTGTTTACAAGGGTGAAGCTGCGGTTATATTTTCCAGAGAAGATGTGGATAAACTTGCGGCACCGTTTAGATGGGCTTTGGTTGGAAAATTTTCTCATGGAAGACCGTCATTGGAGGAGACTCGAAAGTTCTTCTCTTCACTAAATCTGAAAGATCAAGTTTCCATTGGATTGATGGATTATAGACATGTTTTGATTAAGTGTTCAGCTGAATCAGATTTCAACAGGATTTGGACGAGAGGGATTTGGCATTTGGGCAAATATCCGATGCGTGTATTCCGATGGACCAGGGAGTTTCATGTGCATAAAGAATCATCTTTGGTTCCAGTTTGGGTAGGTCTTCCTAATTTACCTATCCATTATTTTGATAAACATTCTTTGTTCTCCATAATTTCTCCAGTAGGAAGACCTTTGTTCTTGGATTCGGCAACGGCTGCTGGGACAAGACCTAGTGTGGCCAGGGTATGTGTGGAGATTGATGTATCGAAACAAGTTGTACCAAGGATCTGGGTAGCTGTTGAAGGAGAATCAGGTTTTTGGCAAAAGATAGTACCAGAGAATTTGCCACCGTACTGTTCTTGTTGCTGGAGATTGGGTCATTTGTCTGTAGACTGCAAAAAGAATTCGACTGAGGTGGAATATACTCAATCCAAGCGGCTGCAACATGGTGTACATTTACAAAGTCAACATGACTCCATGCTAGTAACCAAACAAATGCGTAAGACTCTTTCTAATGGGAAAGTTTCTGATGAAGTACCATTTCCTGGTATGATTGAGGATGAAGGGACATCACCAGATGCAAGGGTGAAGAATGTGAGATCTGTCCAGTTCGAAGACGAAAGGAAAATAATGGATACTGATGGGAACAATGATCTTATGGTAGATCGTGCACATATTTCACCTGAGCATAATACAATTACTAATGAGAAAGATTCTGAGAATTTGACATTAGCAGGGGTGGATGACAATGAAGAAAACACAGCAGCGGTTTCTCTATCTGTTCAGCTTGTCTCTGATGCGGCAACGGTTACGGCAGAGAATGGAGTTACTGATGTGGGACAACAAAAAGTAGCTTTGGATTCTGCTGGACAACCCATTTTGGATGATGGCATGAAGAACATTGTACAACATCATGATAATGAAGGGTCCCAGCAACAAATGGCAGTGGAGAATTCTTTGGGAGAATTACAGCAACAAATTGTCGAAAGAAAGCAAATGTCTGAAACTTATCCAATGCAAATTGATAGTGTCGACAATATTCATGACCATGACATTGAGGGGCCTCAATCCATTATGGAACAAACTTTATGCGTTGAACAATTTCACGCAGCCGAAAACACGAAGCTGCAAAATCTCTTTACTGATTTCGGTGGCCGACAAACACGAGACAATGTACTTTCTTCAACTTCCGCCAAGCTTTCTCAAGGGGAAGAAATTCAAGATGGGATTTCTGATTTATTGCAGCAACGATCTACTGCTGGGTCATCGCAAAAACAAAAGCCAACTCTTGCTAAAGTTGGTGACAGCCCATTTCTGTCTTCACTTTAGCCAAGGGGTGAAACAAAGCACACATCTCCTTCACAGCATCAAACCGCTATCACTCTTGACAATAATTTTTTCCAGGTTGATGTGGGCATTGTAGAACTAGAAGAGGCTTTGTCTGACTCGAGAGAGGAAATATCAGATGCCGAGCTCCAACTTGCAGAGGCGGAGATCTCCAATGCAGAACATAGACCTGGGAGATTATCACCGAGAGGGATGTTATCCGGGCAACATGGTGAATCCGAATCCTTGGTTATTGATATTTTTAATCTTGATCCCATCATTCAACAAGCTCAACACAAGGTTACTGGCGGGAAGGGGATTAATTTGGTTAATAAGGCTAAACCGAAGAGCTCTCGAACCCTTCCCACGAGTAATCGGTCTTTACGCTCTAAGGCAAAGGTATCTTCAAACTCTTTTTCTGCTTTGTCTCATGATTAATTTTTTATTTTGGAATATTCGGGGTATCTCGCGTACTCCAAATTTTCGAAGATTGAAGTGGATGATTGATGAGTTTTCTATTCCTTTACTGGCTATTTGTGAGCCTAAGACTTCACCGTGTGACATACATTTGATTGGAGCTCGTCTAAAAATGGGATGTTGGCTTGTCAATAGTCACGGTTCTATTTGGGTTTTCTTCCAGAAATCGTTTACTTGTGATCGTGTTGGAGAATCAGCTCAACATTTATCTCTTAAAGTTACATCTCAACTTTTACCAAGTCCAGTTTATGTCTCTTTTGTTCATGCAAAGTCCACTGCGCAAGAGCGTACATTGATTTGGACCAATTTGTTAGCTGAAAATCCTTCAGATTGCCCGTGGATGGTGATGGGGGACTTCAACGCTATTGTTAGTACTAATGAGAAGAGGGGCGGTTTGCCTTTTCGAGTGGATGAAGGGATGGAGTTGAGAACATTTATGTCTCTGGCGGGTGTTTCTGATGCTGGTTTTTCGGGGTCGCCCTTTACATGGTGTAACAATAGGGGTGGTTTGGCTCGTATTTGGAAGCGTCTGGACAGAGTGCTTGTGAATCAGTCGATTTCTTCGTCGGGAGTTTCTTTTATGGTGCAACATCTGGCAAGGGAACCTTCGGACCATTCCCCGCTTTTAATTTCGACTTCAACTAGACTGGACAACAAGCCTAAACCATTTCGATTTTTGAACATTTGGATGTCGAGGCCAGAATTCTTGGATGTTATTAGGTCAAGTTGGGCAGTCCCATGCTCTGGGAAACCACTACAACGGCTGGCTGCAAAGTTACGTTCTGTTAAGCGAGCCGTCCAACTTTGGTCTCGTGAGGTGTTTGGTAATATTTTTGATGCGGTGAAGCAAGCTGAAGAAGCAGTAGAGGTAGCAGAAAATGCATTTATCAATGAGCCATCTCAACCACACTGGCTTTCTCTGCAAGAAGCAAGGGCAATCTTGAAAAATTCTCTTGTTAGGGAGGAAGCGTTTTGGAAACAAAAATCAAGAGTTAAATGGTTAAAGGACGGGGACACAAATTCGAAGTATTTCCATTCGGTGGTGGCGGAGAGGAGAGCTAAATCAATCATACATCGTATTAAGAACGACCAGGGGGAGTGGATATCAGACGAAGGCCATATTTCGGCAGAAGCGGAGAAATACTTCAAGTCATTACTATCCGCGGAGCCTATCATGGGATCATTGAATGTTTTGGAAGTGGTTCCTAAGTTAATTTCTGCAGAACAAAATGTTGAATTGGAACGTTTTCCCTCTAATGATGAAATAAGATCTGTGGTATTTTCGATGGATGGGGAGAGTGCGGCTGGACTGGACGGTTTTACTGGTCGTTTCTTTACTTTTGCATGGGAGGTGGTTGGCACAGATGTATGTGAAGCTGTGACGAGTTTCTTTTGTGGGCATGAACTGCCGAAGAGTATTTCCTCTACATTGCTCGTGTTGCTCCCCAAGGTTAATGCCCCCCAACATTTCAATCAATTTCGGCCTATTAGTCTTTGCACCTTTGTCAATAAAATAATTTCAAAGATCTTGGCTGCTCGCTTGGCAAAGGTGCTTCCAAGCATTATTTCTCCTCAACAAAGTGGATTTGTAAAGGGCAGGCAGATTTTTGATAACTTTCTGTTGGCTCAGGAGCTGATTTCTGATATTCGAAGACCAAATAGAGGGGGAAATATAGTTTTGAAGCTAGATATGGCAAAGGCCTATGACAGAGTCTCTTGGCCTTTCTTGCTTCAGGTGTTGAGAAGGTTTGGGTTTGGAGAAAGGTGGATCGATATGATTTGGCGGTTGATTTCTAATGTTTGGTTTTCAGTATTAATCAATGGTGCTCCCCAAGGTTTTTTCAAATCCAGCAGGGGATTGCGTCAAGGAGATCCTATTTCACCGGGCCTTTTTGTAATTAGTGCCGAGGTTCTTTCTCGCCTTCTTAATTCCTTGCTTCTTTGCAAGGGTTTTAAGCCGTTCAAAGTCCATCCAGATTGCCCGAGTATTACACATTTGGCCTATGCCGATGATGTGATTATTTTTTCTAGTGGATTGAAGCGATCAATTCGATTGGTCATGAACGTTCTACATTCTTATGTATCGGTATCAGGCCAAAAGGTTAATCAACAAAAGAGTTGTTTCTTGTTGCATTCTACTATCCCTAGGGTACGCAAAGGTATGGTTGCAGAGATCACTGGATTTCAACCTCACGAGTTTCCTGTCAAGTACTTGGGTTGTCCATTATATGTTGGGCGGAGAAAGAAATGTTATTTCTCGGAAATTTGCGATTCGATTGTAGACAGGGTGTTATCATGGAAAGGGAAGCTATTGTCGTATGGTGGTAAGTTGGTTTTGCTTAACAGTGTGTTGTCTTCCATGCCTATTCATTTGTTTGCAGCTTCGACTCCCCCCAAGTCTCTGTTTGGTTTTTTGGAAAAGATATTCGCTGGCTTTCTTTGGGGCTTCTCCGACAATGGGCCGCGATTCCACTGGATTAAATGGGATCAATTATGTAAATCTCAGGAAAGGGGGGGTGTCGGTTTACGTTCGTTAAGGCATGTATTCGAGGCTTTTTCTATGAAATTATGGTGGCAGTTTAGGTCGCGACAGTCGTTATGGGCTGAGTTCATGCACTGCAAAAATTGTCCTAAAACTCATCCTTGCTTTGCTGAAGTTAAGTTGGGAAGCTCATGGACCTGGAAGAGGATGATGGCTATTCAAGGAAAGGCGGAGCAACACATTCTTTGGCAATTATCCGATGGCTCGGTCAATTTTTGGCATGATAATTGGTTGGGGCAAGGTCCGTTATGTCACCAGGTGGAAACCTTCCAGGAGTGTGCAGTCTATGACTACGTTGAGCAAGGTCGCTGGAATGTGCACAAGTTAAACGACGTGTTACCCTCATGGTTGGTGGGACGTATATTGAAGGTTGATCCTCCATGTCACACATTCCCGGATAGCATGGTTTGGGCCCCTAGCACCTCTGGCGATTTTTCAATATCAACAGCTTATAAATGTGTACAGGGCAGTGGTAACATTTCTTGGCTGTACTCATCGGTCTGGATTCAGGGTTTACCGGTTAACATTTCTTTCTTCATGATGAGATTGCTAAGAGCCAGGTTGCCTGTCATGGATAGGCTACATCATCTTGGGATACTAGGTCCATCTCGTTGCTTTTGTTGCTCATCTCCATGTTCCGAGTCTATTGACCATATCTTTTGTAATGGGGAGGTGGCGAGCAAAATCTGGCATTTCTTTGAGGTGGTGGTCGGAGGGTTCCATCCTTCTTTCACAGTAAGACACAGGGTCATTAGTTGGTGGTTGAAACCTACTCGTAACCCTTACCTTCAGTTTCTCATCCAATTGTTACCTTCTTTGATATGTTGGAACTTATGGAAAATGCGAAACAAAACCATGTTTGAGGGTCAACTTTTGCCGGTGGCACTCATATGTGAGAGAATCCTGGGTGACATGCGTGATCTTTTTCACCTAAAGTTTAAGAAGCCTTATTTGCAATATCAAGATTGGCCAGATTTTTTTTCTTCGGTAGCTGGATTGGTGAGACGTTACCAAGTGCGAATAGTTCATTGGAGGTGTCCAGTGCAATCAATGGTGAAACTTAATTCTGATGGGTGCTCAAGGGGTAATCCGGGCATGAGCGGAGGAGGAGGCGTTCTTCGATCTTGTAATGCTGAATTTCTTTTTGGGTTCTCCTGTTTCTTTGGGGAGTTTACGAGCCTACATGCAGAATTCAAAGCGCTCCTATTTGGTGTTCGGTTGGCATTGGATAAGGGTTTCCGAAATTTGCATGTAGAATCTGATTCTCTAGAGCTGGTTCATATTATTCAAGGTAAGGCACGATGTCCTTGGAGGATGCGCAGGGAGTTACAAGAGATGTTGGAAGCTAGAAGGTTTATTAAGGTAGTTTCACATTGTTTTCGTGAAGCAAATAGGCCTGCAGATAGATTGTCCAATGTTGGGGTGGAATCGAGGGTATCTATAACGTATACGTCATTTAATGAATTGCCCCGTCTGGTAAAAGGTGATATCACTCTTGATAGGTTGGGTCTTCCAAACTTCCGTAGATGTCAGGTTAAATAGCTGCTTCCATGCAGCATTTGTATGTTTGTGCTATCCTTTTTCCTATCAATAAAAAAAAAAAAAAAAAAAAAAACCCACTAAGCATTTATCTGATGACCAAGGTAATGACATGCAAGCTAGACGAACAGTTATGTTCTTAGGTGTCGATTCATTGATAATAGAAGCCTATCATTTTCATTCTTCTTTCTTTTAATATAAGAGACTTGATTAATGGAACGCATAGATCCGGTTCATTCATTATGTACATAGTGGCCACGCTAAAGATTGTGGCTTCGTAGGGATCGTACTTCACGAACAATTTTCTGCTGGAAGTGTATGGCATATATAACACATTTTCTTCTCTTGCTATTTTGCTTGGGACGTTTGAGATAGGCTTGAACTCTGCCATTGTAGAGAAATCTACGGTGGCTAATTTTCAAGTGCTTGGGTGTTTTTTAGCAGAGACAATAGAGCAAGAGTTTGCATTGTTCATGGTGCGATTGTGGGTTATATGCACTGTATGCTCGCGAGTCACAAGCATATGCTTGAGGATAGATTGATGAAGGCAAAGAGTTTAGCAGCTGGAATATGTTCCTAAATGTCAGAATTTTAACGGATCTAGGACCTCTCCAACTGAGGTTCTGTCCAATTCCGTCCAGTTATGTAAACTAGTATAATTTCGGTGCAAACTATTGTATTTTTGGTGTAACCGGGAGTTTTACACCAACTCAGTTATAATTCGTATTTTTACCAAAATCGTACTAGTTTATACCGAAATTCTCTCGGTTTAAATCCAAGTTCTATCAGTTTATACAACTGGACAAAACTGGATCCGAAGAGCTCGAATTTCTAATTTTAGCAATCACAAAGGGCTGTGGCTATACTTGGCGAAGACAGCTTAAATAGGAAGCAGAACAAATCACCCGTTGATGCTTTGAAGATCAATATGGATGGAACGTGGGAAAAACGGCAGGGTAGAATTGGTTTAACCATTTTGGATGAGAATGCGGAGTTGATGGTAGCATTAGGAAGACACAAGATAGTGATAATGAAACTTTAGCAATGATCCGTCCTGTGTGATTCGAGTATTTACGCATTCAATTGCAGGGTGAATGATCAGGTGGCTAACTTAAGAAATTGATGAGCAATAGACTGGATGTGTCAAAGTTCAAGTGACTGGAGAATTATGCTAGGGTGCTGATTGCTGTGTTTTTTGATTGTTGAATTCACTAACAAGTTAATTTTAAAGTTCATTTACAATAAATTTCAGTTAAACTACAATAACTTAATTGGATAATGTCTCGATGTGCTTGCTTATGCACGGATGTTAACCTTCATTCGAAATGTTGGTATGGCAAAAGGGTTTTTCTCTTTTTTTTTTTTTCATATTCCCACTAATACAAAGAAAAAGAAAAGGAGATGGAAGAGAGAGAGAGACCGCCAAAAACTCAAATTTGAAAAGAAGAGAAAATAAAGAAGAATCTAATATTTTGATTGTTTTAAGGTCATCAGAGTTGGAATTAATTTGGTGGAAGGTAGAAGAGTGAGGAGTGATTTTAAAATAATAAGAATATTGAGTTTTTCTCATTTTCTTTCTCAGAATTAAGTTCTCACTCTTTCTTCTATCTCATTTTCTTTTTAGTAACTAACAATAGTGAAAAAAGAGAGATAATAACAGTTGTTGACTTTTTAATTTGGTATCTCATATTTCTTTGATTGTAAGAGAGGAAGGTAACTTCATCTAAAATTTTTCAATATGCTAAATTAATTTAGTGGTGCCTAAACAATAATATTAGGAGATAAATTGATAATAATGTTATATTTTGTTGGAGTAAACTGTTAACAATTCTAAGGACGAAACATGTTTTCTCACTTGAGTTAACAAACTACGTTACATTTGACCATTAGTTTTGTGGATAAGGTAACTAATCACCCATTTATGATTGCAGTAGCTTATTGAGAAAAATACTTTACCTAATAGAAGTTTAAATAAAAGTACTTATTCAGTACTTAAATGCTTTTAAATATATTATTTGGATATATAGTTCAATAAGTACTTGTTGTATTTAATAATGTGTAATTTGAAAATTTTTAAATGTATTTATCTCTTTATTTAATTCATAATTCACAATGTAGGATAACATGATTAAATTTAACATTTTATTTCTTCAAACACAAAAGTTATTCTAAAAGCATCAAATTTGAACTTTTACTAAAAGTACTTTTAATTGCAGAAGCTCCACTCCTAATTTTATGGAATGATATTCATCAAAAGTCTCAAAATTACTTTTGGCACCCAAAGGTACCTCAACCCAAATGGACCCTAAATAATAATCATCAAACTATGTTACATTTCATCACTAGTTTTGGGATAAAATAATTAAATAATAGTGCCTAATTATTTAGGGCATCTTTGGCTGAAAGAAACCCATCTCAAAAGCAGCCAAGTAGGCATGTTAGTGGATCGCATCTTACCCAAATTCAACCCAGACTCGATATATTTGAGTCGGATTTGGATTTAATTTCTCAAATCTAGACCCAAATCCTATAACAGAATTGTGGGGTTGGGTAGGGTCTAATTTTTTATAATTAATATCCAAATCCAAATTCATACCAGACCTTATTCAGACCCATGTGTATATAATTAAAATTATATACATATTGGTAAATATATAAAATATTCTGGCATTATATGGTCATTAGATCGAATACAATAAGACTTCATAATTGTTTTTTTTAAAATTAATCCTAGTTGTCATTGTAATTAATACAAACTATTTCAGGAAAAGGAGAAAAAGTAAAGACAAATAAATGAAAGATTAGACGTAGATACAGTTGGAGTTTTAAAAATAAAGAGAATCAAGCAATCATAGTAATTAGAAGCAGTCGTATATTGCATTCAACTTCTTGAATATTAATTTTATTATTTGAAAAAAATTGGATGCTGTTTATATCTTTTTCACATCTATATATTTTTAATATATTTTTATTTTAGTGTGTGTAGAAAAATAGAACCGATACCCATTAAATACCCAAATTCAGAGGAATTTGGATTTGGATTTATTTTGTTCAGTTCCATAAGGATCTGGATTTAACTAAATTTAATAGATCTGAATTTGGATTAAAGGAATTCAACCCAAAGGTAACCCATTGACATGCCGCCTACAGCCAAGCCATGATTGAGGAACTCGCATCCACTAGGGCCGGAGTCCTTCCTATGATCACAACCCATGTCAAAGGCAGCCATGATTGAAAAACTCAGCAGGGCATAGTTCCCAGGCAAATGGTTGACAACCCATCTCAAAACTAGCCATGCCTGAGGAAACTAGTAGTGCAGGAACTCAGCGATCTGCCTGACGCCATCATCCACCACGTATTCTCGTTCCTCCGGACAAAATTCGCTGCGGTGACTTCCGTTCTTTCCACCAGGTGGAGGTACCTTTTCTTAGATGTTCCCAAGATTGACTTTGATGAGTCACTGGTTTTCAAAATTCCTGACCTAAAAGGCAGACGTGGTGTTAACAAAAACGATGAACTGATGTTAGAGGCGGGAACCCATTGTTTAGCTGCGAGACCTGATAAATCTCACAAAACTTCCGTAAAAGAACTTCGGCTTAGATTATTAGAGCTATGTCATGGGAAAATGGACCTAGTTAAGGTGTGAATATCTTCTCCACTTTGTAGCAATGTTGAAGTTGTTGACATATTCGTTGAACGAGTTTGCTACTGCGAGAGCTTAAAATCCATCCCACCTGAAATATTTGGACGCAAATTGCTTGTGGTATTGAAATTACATGGAGGGTTTATCCTCAGGGTTCCAGAATTGGAACGATCATGCTTGCCTCGTCTGAAGGTATTGAGTTTAGCAAGAGAGCTGAGACTGCTCAGTAATACTCGACGTTGGGAAGTCGCTGTGAGCTGTCCATTGCTTGAGGATTTGCGGGTTCCAATGTCAATCTTCTTGATGTTGAATTAGTTGATATTTCGATTCCTTTACTAAAAAAGTTGGTTCGGAATGTGCCTATTGGAGGGGATAGGGTTGTTCTTAACACCCCGAATCTTGAGTATCTGGAATGTGATTGTGTTTCGTGCCCACTAGTTGGCTCAACTTGCAAGTTGAAATCTTTTATTGGAGCTGATCTGTGTTTTATTTCTTTGGATGAGGCTTATCAGTTTCACCAGCTCATTGATGAAACGTCCAATGTAAAGATTCTGCGTTAATGGGGCTATATTATAGAGGTAAATTTCTTTTAATTGTGAATATCTGTAGTTTAATGACCTTTTCTTGATTTTTGGGCTTACAATACATATTTTGCTTCCATTTGAATAACTGTTGCACTTTGTGTTGTTATTTGAAGTGCCTCAATGAAACAAATCATCTGCTACCTGAACTTCTAAATTTGACACACTTGGACCTATTGGCATGCCGCGTTGAAAATTGGAAGTGCTTGTCTGTGACATGGTGAGTTGGCCTTTGAACTTAGGTGATTTGAACGGAGTGGACCGAATGAGTTTTGCCTTTCTCCTTTTAAAAATAGGTAGAGATAAAATTATTTAATCTAATGTCAAGGTTTCGCTTTTGTCTTTTGATCAGTGCGGAGAGGAAATTGACCGCAATATACTCCTACAGAATAGTGCTAAAGACAAACCTTGGTGTTTGGCTGAGCATCTTACAGAAGTTAAAATAAACAATTTCAGTGGGAGAAAATACGAGTTTCAGATAGTAAGATATTTTCTGAAGCATGGGAGTGTGTTGCAGAAGATGTCTATATATGCTTATGAAGGTGAATTTCGGGAAAAAGGCAATCATTCGTTAACAAGAAGTTATCAAAGTTGAGGAGGCGCTTCAAAAACTGTGAGGTTGCGCTTCATTAAGCGTATGGAGGAAACTTTTGTGCTTTAGATGCTCAAAGACACACAAAATATCAAATTCGCGACTTTTGGATCCAAAAGATGTTGGCGCTGTTTTCTTCTGTATGATTCCTGACTCTGGACTTTAATGTTTCATTCTACAGATTCCTTCCTGTGAGTTCAATCTTCTGAACTATTGGGTATTCGTGGTTTGACATATAAAGTATTGAGGTATTTCGGTCCATTTAGAAGCAGAGTTCAATTACTTTTGCCCTTTGCGGGCGTTGATAATGTTCTGGATGCCAAAATCATTAACTCGTTCTCTGAATATCTGTAGATGCTACGTTAACTTCTTCTTTAATATTATTGCTGTGGTTCTTTTCTTCCTGCAATTAGGTGATCATGAGATTGGATTCAGTAAAGAACTATTGAACTCTACCCATACTTTGCAAGCTCAAATCTAAAAATATTAGTCAGTGCCAGTTTATATAGGTTTCCTTATTGTTGTTTGTCGTTTGGTACATTATTGCCGCCTATGCTCATTTGCAGACCTTAGTGGCCTGTGTGATTCTTCACTGCTGAGTGCTTTTGCAATTCTGTTCCGAAACATCGAAGTGAACAATGCTTTGTTCCATTTATGCAAATCTATGTAGTCTAAAACACCTACAAGGGGCTTGTGTTCTTTGAGACTACTCTTAAGTTTGACAATTACCTTTTGTTCTTGAATTTCACATTTTTTATATCAAGATTGGTGCTGAAATTTAGTTCATGTCTGATAGGTCTTCCGCTCTATGGAAAAGTTGAACTCTTCCTTGTGTCAAGTAAAATTGCTTCTTTTGATATATTTGTATAATGATAACAATAATAGTTAGAGGGGTTAGTCATCAAGATGTTCGCAAAGACGGGAGGCATTCCTCTCCTTGATGAACAGTTTGATATGTTTCGGAGGAGGAATTTGGCAAACTCTGTTTTCAGAGGCAAAATAACTTTTCACAGAAATTTGAGACAAAGATTTAGCTTCTCTTAGCTACTACCCACAAATAAAAGAAACAATGCCTTACCTAGTATCAAAATGTCAAAGAAATGGCTCTTCCAGTTGGGAAGAAGAAGAAAGTGAAGTCCTCGTGGCGGTTAAAATATAAGACTGTGTTTAATTGAACTTATGGAGTGAAATGGTGCATTATGGTGATGTATTTATTTTTTCTGCTCTGGATTTTGCTTTACTGAACATCCAGAGAATTCTAGGGCTGTAATTAGTGTCCTTTGATATTTCCTAAACTGTTTGCTTTGTTTTACTCTTCTTCTGCCATTGCTTCAACTCCCTCATCAAAGGTTTCAACACCTTCACAAGTGACTATCTTTCCCACACAACAGAACAATATCTTTCCAATTGTCAATTACTTTGTTTTGCATTCCCATAGCATCAGGATTAGACTGCATGAAAATAATTGGATTAATTCATCATATAAACTAGGCAGCAACACAAGATAAATGACTGCTTGTTTTGTACCTTAACATAAACTTTCCATTCATTTACATCTTTTGCTGTCACAACAATCATCTTTCATTCTTCATCCCACATGAATCCACTTTGTGTCTTGATTGCATCTGTAACCACCGCATAGTACCTTTTCCACAGTTTGAGGTGACTCTTTGTGTTTTCTTTTGTCAATTCAAGACCCAATTCAGAGTTCATTTACTCAAGTGCAGTTTGTAAAACTAGAGGCTTGCAAGAATTGCCATCACTCTTATTCCCTTTAGCCATCTGGTCAAGCAAGACCTAAGCCAAGGCTTTATCCATTGCCTTAGTCCATGCAACATAGCCTCAAAGTTTTTCCGTTGACTGAGTACTTGATTGAGATTTTTCAAATTGCTTCCCATTTCCTTTCTTTCTTATAAAAATATAACAAGCACCCAAAGAGAAGTTTTGGCACTGAATGTTACAGAAGAAGTTTATGGTACAAACATCCAGGGCCACAATACTTGGAGACTGCAAATTCAAATTACAAACTTCAACAAATAAAGTAGAAGAGTTCGGATGTGATGAACTGGCAAACTACAAATCATGTAGTATACTTGCCTTGCTTTTTGATTGAACAATCTAAGATTTTGTATGAGTTCACTATAAACTGATGCTTTAAGGCAACCACTTAAGAAGCATTAAAAGTTTGTAGAATCAGGTTCCCCCTTGTGGCTTTCATGTACAATCAAGTTCATTCAGACTGAAATCCTAATCCTTAATATCAATTTCAGCCTTAGGCCGCATCAGGAAAACTGGAACAGATGAGAATCAAATTGTTTGCTTCCAAGTCTAAAATCTTCATTTAATGGTTTGGCAGCAAAACTTAGTGTAATACACAGTCAGTTCTTACAGTGCTATTACTACAACAGACCAACATTTAGAAAGTTAATACAGATGCAGTTTAACCATATTTATCTAGCCTCATAAACTTTAAAGAATCTAGTAAACCAGAACAGAGATTTCCTTTCCTATTCACAATAGAAATTTGAAACCAATAGAATGAAGAACAAGTCCATTCTTTCATAGAACTTGCTCATCAAGATAACTACTTGTTTCGTTTGGGTTTACGCCACTGGGCCATTATCAACGCCAATGAGTACAATGTTAACCTTTTCATTGGACTCTTGCCCTCAGTTAACCTTTTCCACTTGCTATGAGGCCAATGAGTCAACAATGTTAATTCAGTCAGTTTCTTGGTTCCAGTGCACCAAAGCTGCTATAAAATATTGGTGTGGAATTCCAATATTCTACGTTTTAATTGAACAACCCTTTTACATATTTTTTGGGGAGGGGGAGAAGGGACAAAAAAATAGAAAGAGAAGAAGTATGACTATTGAGGAAGTGTGTTACTATCAGTTTCATGGAAATAGAGTCAGCAAAGTCTTGAACCAAGTCAGCTCCCGTTAAGTGCATACTAGCTAAAAACACAACATGGAACTTAAGCCAACTGATGGGGGAGGACGAACTATCCAAGCTGGTGTATGAAAATCAAGCACCTATAGCTGCAGGGCAAGTATTACTTTTGCTTATATTTACCCACTTGCTCTAGAAATATAATCAAAAGTTAGTACAAGATTTCTAATGAAGTAGCATGTTGCGCCAAAAAGTGTTACAAATAAGGGATTACATAAGTTAGAAAAAACGAGTTATAAACTCCAAATATTTCTCAATAGGTGGGGAAAGAGTTGCAAAGTTCTTTATGGGCTGTGTGTCACTTGAAGATTTAAATTTGTCTTAGTGCTACCCAGAAGAAGGTCAAATTCTAGATCTCCCCATGAATTCCCTTAGAAGAATGCCATTATCCTATAATGACATTCACAAAATTATATTTGATAACCCAAATCTTCAATACTTGATGATTGAATCTCCTGATGAACACGCACTAAAAAATTTAAGAGTCTCTAGTCACAGCAGAGAACATTATAGAATTTCACCCTATTGATGATTTTACCTTCATCTATGAAGATACCCTATGATTTGAAAATTTGGTGCATACGAAGTTTTCAGCAGGGAGCCGAACTTTACCTCGTTCATGTCTCGCTCAGATGCTAAATAAAGTTGAAACTGTTGATTGTTCTGGTTGTCAAACTCAGTTTATATCATCGAGTATCTTTTACAACATGAAGCAGTTCTCAAAGAAATAAGTTTTAGGTTTTGAGAGGATAACGCATCCACTGAACATTGGTTATATTCTAAATGGAGGAAATTGTTAATGCTTCCAAGATGCTCAAAGACCTACAAGATTGTTCTCCCTGAGTAAACTCCATTTTCTGTGTAGTAGTTTTGTGTATGGAGTAAAAAAATATTAGAGTTTATACATGGTGAAAATGTCATGTGCTTGTTTTTGTATCAAAATCCTTATGCCAAAACTTGTTTTGCTTAAATTTTACTGTGTATAAACCACAATTGCCGGTTTCTATGTCCTTCACATAATGGAAGGTGCAAAAATTATTACCAATTGTATACAAGTTTAGGGAATATGACAGAGTAATGTATTGTTAGTTTAATGATATTTAAGGATATAAAGTTTAATGATACTATGATAGTAATACGTATGATAATGCTGAGATAAAGTTGAAACTTTGAGAATATATGCGAAAAATATCAACTAGGACTCAGGAAACATAGAACATTAAAGAAGATAATCATATGGTTCAATGTTCAGCTAATAAGTGAAACTTCTCATGGCTGGAAATCCTATGGAACAAACTAATGTTCAATATGTCCAAGGTAAAAGAATTTTAGCCATTACACCAATTTCTAAAGACCCAGGACCAAAATGACAAATCAGAAATGCCAGCAACATAACTAAAATCTTCGATTTTTCCTTTGTCAAGCCAGATGTTGTACTTGATCAACAGATGAAGAAGCAGGAGACAAGGAGATTCAGGTCGGCATTTTTAATCCTTTTCTGGTATGAGTTCTATTCCTTAGTCGAATAGGTTTATTGTTCAAATCCTATTTCAAGTTGTACATACAAATTCCATGTGTACTATTTTTATTGAGTTTTTTTTTCTTCTTTCCTTCTCAATGTAACAGCTACAGCATTACCTGAAAATATATCGATGCCGATCGAGCTATGATCTAAAAGGTCATAGTTCAAAGTTCCCTTCAATCGACCCTGCCCACACTTTATGAAGCAGAAAATGAACTTAAATATACAGAGAAGGCAATATGGCAGCTCGTAAAGTTGCTACCTAGAAAAAATTTAGGATAAATTACAGTTTATCTAGGTGGTTTACTACCTTTACACATTAATTCTCTTATATTTTAATGGCTATCCATGACCCCTTCATGGTTTCAACTAAAAATTTAAAGAGATGGAATCGTTCATTTGTAATTGACGGGTATTTTACATACGTACAAGTTAAAAAACCGAATTACACCCGTTCACTGCAAGTATACAGATCAATTAGTAGTTTAAGGTATATATCGGGTCGATCCCACAGGGAAGAGTGAACAATTACCGGTATTACTAAAGCTTCTCTATTATTTAGACTATCAATGAATTATAACAAATTTAACCTACTGAAATTATACAAAATGACAAATAAAAGCTCCTTAGGTTGTGGTATCTCTAACTACTCATGCAAGTACTATATTTGGATCATTAGGTACTACATCTAGGCTAGTTATAGTGTAATTTCTTTAAACATGTGAAACCTACTTTCGTAGTGAATCAACTATACTCATAACTAATCCATACCTATTTTCATGGTTATAAAATTAGCTACAAGTTCATTTCTTCAATGAAATTACATGAAATGAATCACTAAAAACCACATAAGTGCACCTCTACTTTCGTGAGTGTACTCCCTATGTTTAGCACTTTTTAAACTAGTGTTAAATCTCAATTTTCATTGCAGAAACAATACCTTAGATAATCACAATCAATGGTACCAGATTAATCATGATTTAAAGAGCCAAAGTGCTAAATCACTTGCTCAAATCATAGCAATCAAATAACCAAATAATAAACACTAACAATCATAGAAAGTTCAACCAAACCCAAGGTATAAATTTTAAAGACACATAATGAACACAAAATCCAGAACTTGTATATTAACCAAACTTTGAATCAAGTACAAAAGATAAAGAGTTTGGAAGGAATACAACCCTTGTCACATGAGCTTTCTTCCTTGCCTTCTTCATCCTCTATCTTCTTCTTTATCTAGCTAATAATAAGAATGGATGAACTATCCTACTCTATACTAAGCTAAACTAACACTAGGAAGATGAAGAGCTACATTTCTGCAACTTCAAGCTTCTCTTGTATGTCTCTCCATCTCCTCTGACCTCCCAAATGTCTCTGCATATAAACTACTCCAAAGCTCATTTTCCACTGGTCAAACTTTCCACACTTGATTTCCAAATATGAAATTGTTAAGATAGTCAATAACCAATGTTTTTGACTTGAAAATAAGCTACCTTGTCTGCCCTTTTGTCTTCTGAAGCATGTGCACCGAATTCCCTTGCAACTTATAGCTGGAAAGTGGTATGAACACAAGAGAAATGGCTGAGCAAATTGCAGAATTTCAGCTACAAAACGCGCCTACACAAAATGCGGCTACAACTCGCGTTTTCTCTACTCGCGTTTTTACTTTGGCCTTGCTTCAACTGCGATTTTCTCCATGATAAAGGCTGAACTGGCTTTGGTGCAAAACATAAAAGTTGTAGCCCTTTGAGTTACTTTCCAATGCTTCAAGAATCATCCAAATCGGAGCTTTGTAGCCTGAGATATGATCGAAATACTATCACCTAGTCAAACCTCTGTTTTAACTTCCGACCACAGAATGCAGCTTCTGTATTCCGACTTTTTGTCCTTGGAAATGGCAGAATTGGATTTCGATGTCTTCATACGAATTGTAGATCTCTTTCTTAGCTTTAAAATGGTATAAAGATCACCTCAATCCGATAAGTGTAGCTCCAGATATGGTCAAAATACCGAAGAGTGTCAAAACTGACTTGTATTGCATTTCCTCACTTGAACGTCTTTTCACTTCATTTTTCTTTTTTTTTTTTTTTTTTTTTGGCCAAAGCCCCAAATTGGGGTAGGGATGCCATCCTCTAATTTATTTATATCGAAAAAAAAATACAGTGAATTAGAGGGGGGCCAAACCTGACCTCTGTTGAAGTAAAATAGAAAGACAGTTATGGATCAAACATATGAAAAAAAAAATGATTAAAACACATAATAAATCAATCGAACGAAATCATCCACATGAGGGTGCCCCACATTTGTGGGATTGTGAGTGAGCATGGAACTTTGGTTTAACATCTTGACGTGTTTGCATTGTTTTACCTTGTTTTGAGAGCTGCTTCCTCGTTTTCTTTGACATCACTTGGATAAATTGCTCGTGAACTAGTTTCTGGTCGTGATATTTGTCTTTATCACGTTGTGAATCATCCTTTCCCTCTTCATTTTTGTTATCAGTGCATTTTGTACTTGAATGAAGAAAAGGTTTTAGATGAACGAGAGGAATCTTACCATGTAATTTCTCCCATTGAAACTATTCGAACACATCTTTAAACTGTGGCACATTTTCAAACCGGGACTTTTCCGTTTCTGTTCTTGTAATTGTACCCACAAGGGGCGTGTCTCCAACTAATACCACATTATGTGGATCATGACTTTTGTCTACCTTCTCAAGTGCATCGTTTCCCACTTTAGACGTAATTTGCTTACGTTGCTGCGAAGAGTCGCTAGTATCCATCGCCTTCTCTTTCGATGCAGCCTCTGTGAATGTTCCATTAGCTAGTGAATGGCCATCCCCAGACTCCGAATCAGTGAATTCCCCCTCATCAAGTTGGTTCGTAGCTTGGGGCTTTACCGAACGCATCTCTTCGGTTTCCCGAAACACTTGATCAGCCAACTTATGAATGATTTCACTTGCGGTAGAAACAATGGTCTCCTCTACTAACGCAGCGACAGACAACCCAGGCTGCTGGGGTTGGGGCGAGGGGGGCGCCGCTGGAGAGTATCCACCATCCATCACCTGCTGCACCCCAGGCGATGGGACAGTCCCTGCCGATGTATGCTCAACCCGCAACTCGCCCTCTTCCTGCGCGCTTTCCAGAGCTTCCTCTAAGGCATTGCCCCCAGGTCGCTGCACCTCCGGAGTCAGAGTAGGAGCCCCAGGCCTCTCCGTGGGAGTCACCGCATCTCCCATAGTTATCTTGTCCGACTCCTCACTGCCGTTTGTCTCCTCGATAGCTGCTGTCGTACCCTCCTTGTTGCTCGTAGCAGTGGGTTTCAGCCCATGAGTTCCGGCACCCTTCGCTGGTTTGAGCGCAGGGTTCTTCCTAAAGCATTCCGCTTCCGCGTGGCCGGCGCGCTGGCAAAAGGAACAGAATGCAGGCCAGCTCTCGTAGTCGACCTGCTGCCAGTGCCCATAGGTGTCGTCTCCTATCCATATACGCTTGACAGGTTCCATCGCCAAATTTGCTTCAACCAGAACCCGAGCCACCGACGGCCGCTTGAAGGAGGAAGTCGCGGAATCTGCTTGCAAGGGGCGACCCAACAGCGACCCCAGTTTCATCAGGTACTTCATAGTGAAGAGTGGTAAGAGAAGGCCCGGGAAGCAGACCCATACAGGTGCTATGGAGGAGTCTTTGTTGGACTTGAAATCTAGCGGCCATTTAGAAACAGTCATTGGAGCGTTGTGAATGAACCAGGTCCGCCGCACAAAGAGCCGTGTGTAGTCCTCCTCTGTTGAAGGTTGAATCAGCACGTGGTTCGCATCCAGTAATCCCACCGAGCACTCCCCCTTCAGACCAAGGGTCACAAAGAACTTCCTAATCACCTCCATGGATGGGCGGCGCAGGGCAAAACACCCCACCAGTGCGTTCTTGAAAGGCTCCGCCAGCAACGACAGTTCGCTTCTGGACAGGAGCAGCGCCGGCTCGCCGCGGTGTGCACCCAGCCCACCTAGGTCTGGGCCCGTCAACGCGCTGCATGGGTTCCCCACCACTGCGGCAAAGGATTTTGCCGGCACGGTGCCCGTGCTGGCACCAATGTTCGGCGGCCAAGCGGCCGCCATGGCAGACTACCCTAGAAACTTTCGGAAGGTCCCATATGAATATGATTGTCTCTCAAGGAATATTATCTAATAAAAGTGGATGTCTATCTCACTTCATTCTTCTTGTTACCACTTGAATTCATCACCAATTATCTACTTTTCACCTCATTTGATATCCATTGGTGATTGAATCATCATTCCTACATAAAAATGAAGTTTTTACCATTAAAATCACTAAAAATGCAATATTGTCCACTTTTTACCAAAAATATATAATTTTACCAAAAATCTCTTTATTTTAATTATAAAACTAAATAATTAACTAAAAATTAACTAATAAAATGCACTTAAAAATACGTAAAATAAACTCTTATCAAATGCCCTCACACTTGAATCATTGCTTGTCCTCAAGCAATAAGAAATACAAACCAACAATGATCCAAAATTTGAAAATAAACATATGTAGCATTTCAACTTCATTTCCTCAAAACAAGGTTAATAACTATTATGCGATCATTCAATAACCTCAAGTACTCATAATATCAAGTAAAGGAGAGCCAATTATACCATAATTTGTTACCATAATTATAACAAGTTTAATTCAATTTTTCATCCTTACTTAATTTCACAAGCAAGTAATTCATATGATCAGTAAAATGCTTCCTAAACCCATGATCATCTTCTTATTTAACTTAAAGAGGGATTTATTTATATAATATAGCTAAGTATTACTTAAGTTGTGAAAGTATCTTTTTACGCGAGGATCGACATTTTTAGATGAAGATCACCGGTTACTCAACACTTCACATACTCAAGTTGCATTGCACACTCTTAATTCAAGTACCATTTTACACGAAAGTCGACATTTTTAGATGAAGACACCCGGTTACTAAGTACAAGAATCATTGGAGTAGAACAAATCTTATTCTATTTTTTGTCTTTTTCGTTTTTTTTTTATTTTTTTTCATTTTTCATTTTTTTTTATTTTTTTATTTTTTAAAGTAAAGATAATAACATTCCCTCGAAAGCATAATCATGAGAAGAGTATTGCAATTATTGACCATATTTATCACTTAACTTATAAAATCCAATAAAGAGAAGAAATTTCATTAACTATGCAAAAAAATATAGGCATAATTTTTTCCACTTTACAAGATATACTTTCCTACAAATGCATAAATTAAAATCACATAATAGTCATTTTCAAATTGAATGAGAAAATAAGTTTCCAAGTCCACATATTTATTTCAAAAGGATAAGTGACCAAATTTTATTTATTTATTATGTTTATTATATATATATATATATGTAGAAGGTTTTGGAAAAATTTTGACAGAGTCTTCCCTTAAAACTGGACTAAACTCCCTGCCAGCAACCACAAGAAACAAATTGGAAGCACAAGAAATATAACCAACATCAAACACAACTAAAATCACAAGTACCACACATTTCTTCCCCCACACTTAGAATACACATTGTCCTCAATGTGTAGGGAAAGAAAAGAAAAGAAACAAAAGAAAGGAACAAGTGACTCCCCAAGTGAGATGGCTGCGGTCCAGTGAAGCCTTGAATCATGAGCCATCGACCCGCTCAACCATCTACAGTCAACGATGTACTAGTTACTGCCACAAGTTCCAATATTCAAAATAAGGAATGTAAGTTAACATTTTTCAAACAAAAGATAAAAATAACAAGCAAACAAGCAAGCAAGAGAAAAGCCAGCCAAAGGGCAGCCTCAATCATCCTCTTCATCGTCATCTTCATCATCATCGATGGGAGGTGGATGTAAGCCTAGATGATGTTCAATGTGGTCCAGGCGAGTATCCAGTCGGGCTAAATGATGGTCGATGTCGTCCAAGCGACCGAAAAGCCGCTGCCAATTGGTTTGTGGCGGAGGAGGAGGTGGTGCTGCAGTAGATGGTCCAGCTTCATCGCGACCATGTCTAGCCTTCTGTCTCCGCTCTTGAATAGGTCGTGGAATATCCCCTGTGCCAATACCAAGCCGACGGAGAGTAGTAAGAGTCATTTCAGCTCGTGGAGGAACATTCTCCCGCCTCATGTCTTCCAACCGAACCTCAAAACGCGGGAAGATTAAAGTCAGTAGACGAGGAAATGATAATTTGAAAGAAGTTGTCTTACGCCTCGCCGTAGAACGAATGTGGCTAATGATGATGTTGGGCAATGAAATTCGAGCATACGGCGAGGTTCGGTTGTGAAACATGTAATCAAGGAAGTAGATATCGCTCTTGCGAACCTCCGTGTGTCCCGTCTTCTTAGAAATGACATTGTGAGCCATCATATAAATGATAAGATGATGGCGAGGTTCGAAGACATTCGCCACTATGGTCTCCTTCCTTGTAGAGCGAAAAGGTTGGTACTCGAGACCAAACCTAGCCATGGCCAATGAGGGATCCCACTTCCTATTCGGGGGAACAAACTCCTTCTTCAAATCTACTGGACGTCCATCATCCATACACACCAAAATAGCGGCCAAATCTTGACGTGACAAGACGATTTGTCTTCCACGCACCCAGGATTCAACCTTTTCTCCACTATGGCGCGCCTTACTTTCAATGTTGGCGTAAAACTCGCGCACCAAGTCGGGGTAGTAATAGTTTGGTAGGGTGAGAATCGGAGCCCATCCTAGCTGAGCAAAAGCATATGAGATGTTGTACATCATCTCAACTGGTGGACTGACGTGCATCCCGAACAAAAACTCCAAATTAGCACGCGCCTCATGCCACTCCTAATTCCTGCGAGTGTTGAACCTAGCACTGTCAAATACCGATTTTCCCGCTCCACAGGAGGTGCCCTCACCAGGTCGACGGTTAACTGGTGGAGGAGAAGGTGAATTCTCCTCCTCAGTCACCTCCATCTCCTCATTAACCTCCCTCTCCTCACTACTAGAGGATGAAGGTATCACACGCCTTTCCCTTGGCATAGTACCTAAAAGAAAATATTGCAATTAACCACATGTATTTTGACACAATTCACAATTTGGCAATGAATATCCTAAAATGATCCAAATAATCTCCAATTTGTCCCTTCAAGTGATAATTCATCCAATAACTAATGTAAAGGACCGAACAAGACGAGCCATAATTCATGCCAAAAATTGCTCAAAATCACCAATTAAAACAAGATATGGAATAATTATAACCCAATTAGTGAAAATAGCAACAATTATGATTATAACTATTTAGAATTAACAATAATAATATGCTTTTAGCTATGATCATGTTTAGGCAAAAATTAAACCAATTAACTCACCAAATCAACCAAATTACTCACTATACACAATGCACATGCTAAAATATCATCAACTAACCATTCTTAACCATAATTAATCATCACCAATAGCTCAAAAACATCCTAAATCCATTTTTCAATTTCCCCCAAATATAGCAATTGTGAATTTTAAATCACTACGAAACCAATAAATTGCTACATTTAAACATATAAACATGCTTAAAGAATCTTAACAAGCATGAATAAAATAAAAAAATAGTCATAAATATCATCAAATTTTTGAAATTAAAAGATGTCAGATAGCTCAGGATAAAAAATATGACTTTCTAAAATCAAAAGATTTGATGAAGAAACTTACCTCAATCACGTAGAAGGAAGTTTGGTGATGCTAAAAATACAAAAAGCCCTATGAAACAACCTCTAATTGACCTCCAATTGAAGAAATTAGAGTTGAAGAACCCTAACCTTCAATCCTTCAAAAACTGAATTTGAGGTGTTTTTCTTGGATTTTAATCAGTTAAAAAGGTTGTATGAAGCTCAAAAGGTGTTGGGGTGATGATTTCTAGCAAGATTATGGAGTAAAAATGAAGATTTGTGAGTTGGGTAGAAAGGAAGAGAAAAAACGCGCTTGGAAAATGGAGAAGAGAAGAAGAAATGAAGCTGAAATCGCGTTTCTGGAGGCTATATTTGGACACATAAAACGCGACTGAAAACGCGCCTTCAACTCGCGTATTCTAAGTCGCTTTTCCTGCACAAATCTTGCGGGAATGAAAACGCGATTGTGTAGGTAAACGCGACTTTGAGTCGCGTTTCTAAAGTCGCGTTTTTGAATCTTGATCCAGGCTTGAAAACGCGATTTTTCTGAGAAACGCGACTTTGTTTCGCATTTTGAAGCGCGTTTTATTTAGTCTCGTTGCAGAATTTGAAACGTGTTTCGATGAAAATGCGACTCGGAAGCGCGTTTTCATGCTAGGTGCGTTTTCTTCTGCAATTTTTTGCAGAAAATGAACTTTGAAAAATTACCATTGGTACCCCAATCACTCAAAATGCATCATAAATCATTTGTTTGTAAAATTTATCGATGTGCACACATGTAAAACATTAAAAACATGCATTTTACCTCTTTTAAACAGATCAAATAACCTTGTAACGCAAATCGAGGATTGAGTTGCTCGATCAAAGTTCACTTTTTTTACCTCAAATGGTCATTTTTGCTTCCAATTGCCAACCCTATAGCACAAAAACAACAAATTAACTAAAACACTTATTCAAACCACAAAATCACACCAAAATAACATAAGGTACTAAAACATTGGGTTACCTCCCAATAAGCGCTTTTGTTTATAGTCGTTGGCTCGACTATATCACCTCATTTTTTTCAAGGAGGCTTAGTTAACGAATAATCCACTATTTTTGGACGTGGTGGATCATTAAATGATGACTTTATAGCAAAAGTCACATGATCTAATGATGTGAGAAATGGAAGTGACTGACCTATCCCAAGTGTTTCATAGATATTACCTTGAGTATGCACCACTTGAGAACTTACCAAATGAAATGCCATGAGAGTATCTTGGGCAGCAATACCCTTAGAACCTATACTTTCAATGCACTCCTCAAGAGGGGTAAAAAATGAGTCATTAAAACTCACCTCTTGAGGCTCAAAGTTAGTTCCAAAGATATTATCATGTGAAATGGATATTTGCTCATTAAAACACACTTGAGATTCATCATTTTCATCAAAATGCAACCTATTTTCACATACAACATTCCCACCATTCATGCTAGGATCATTTTGCAAATTATTAGAGGAAATAACTTCACACAATGCATTCAATTGCTCATGTATTCTACCAAAGTGAGAAGCTAATTCATCTATTCTTTCCTCAATCCTATCAAAATGGTTGAAAGTTGCATTTGCTAGCTTTTCTATTGCTTAATTAAATTGATTAGAAAAATTTTTTTACAGCTAGCTCCCAAGATGCATTAGAATAATTAGCTAATGGTTCACTTTCTAACTCCCAAGGTAGAGGTGCATTAGCTAACTTCTCTACTGCCAACTCTCAAGATGGTTTTGATTCATATTGGACACTTTCAGGTTGGTAATCATAAAAATATGAATTATCACTATAAGTACATTGATCATCCCAACCATAAGCAGGAGAATTGCTCCAATTAGCACTATATCGATCAAAACAAGGATTGTAATGCTCTAATTTATTATAATAATCCACATTTTGTGCTTGTCTACATGTATTAGAAGCATGATAACCTCCACACAAGTCACAAATCACATGATAAGAATTAAAAGCATTAACATTCCTCCCTTGCTCAATTTCATGCATAATTGTGTCCATTTGAACTTGTAACATCATAACATCAAATTTAGTCTTTAAGCACCTTAAACCATCTTCAAAAGACATACATTTAGTAAATTCTTGATTACCTCTATTGAAGGAGCTTTGCTCTTGGTAACCATCCATTGCCAAACTTCCACTTCTCAAGCATTGTCCTCCAAATTGACCTACTCTCCTCGTTACCTAAAATTGCTTTTAAACAACTTAAGAGCAAACTTAGTAAGAAGAATAGGTGATAAAACACATACACTCATAAAACACTAAAATAAAAGAAAATAACATTAATAAAATGTCTAAACTAATAAAGTTGCTCTTCACACCGATATTGCCAAATCTTCCCCGGCAACGGCGCCAAAAACTTGACGGGTATTTTACATACGTACAAGTTAAAAAACCGAATTACACCCGTTCATTGCAAGTATACAGATCATTGGGTACTACATCTAGGCTAGTTATAGTGTAATTTCCTTAAACATGTGAAACCTACTTTCGTAGTGAATCAACTATACTCATAACTAATCCATACCTATTTTCATGGTTATAAAATTAGCTACAAGTTTATTTCTTCAATGAAATTACATGAAATGAATCACTAAAAACCACATAGGTGCACCTCTACTTTCGTGAGTGTACTTCCTACGTTTAGCACTTTTTCAACTAGTGTTAAATCTCAATTTTCATTGCAGAAACAACACCTTAGATAATCACAATCAATGGTACCAGATTAATCATGATTTAAAGAGCCAAAGTGCTAAATCACTTGCTCAAATCATAGCAATCAAATAACCAAATAATAAACACTAACAATCATAGAAAGTTCAACCAAACCCAAGGTATAAACTTTAAAGACACATAATGAACACAAAATCCAGAACTTGTATATTAACCAAACTTTGAATCAAGTACAAAAGATAAAGAGTTTGGAAGGAATACAACCCTTGTCACATGAGCTTTCTTCCTTGCCTTCTTCATCCTCTATCTTCTTCTTTATCTAGCTAATAATAAGAATGGATGAACTATCCTACTCTATACTAAGCTAAACTAACACTAGGAAGATGAAGAGCTACATTTCTGCAACTTCAAGCTTCTCTCGTATGTCTCTCCATCTCCTCTGACCTCCCAAATGTCTCTGCATATAAACTACTCCAAAGCTCATTTTCCACTGGTCAAACTTTCCACACTTGATTTCCAAATATGAAATTGTTAAGATAGTCAATAACCAATGTTTTTGACTTGAAAATAAGCTACCTTGTCTGCCCTTTTGTCTTCTGAAGCATGTGCACCGAATTCCCTTGCAACTTATAGCTGGAAAGTGGTATGAACACAAGAGAAATGGCTGAGCAAATTGCAGAATTTCGGCTACAAAACGCGCCTACACAAAACGCGGCTACAACTCGCGTTTTCTCTACTCGCGTTTTTACTTTGGCCTTGCTTCAACTGCGATTTTCTCCATGATAAAGGCTGAACTGGCTTTTGTGCAAAACATCAAAGTTGTAGCCCTTTGAGTTACTTTCTAATGCTTCAAGAATCATCCAAATCGGAGCTTTGTAGCCTGAGATATGATCGAAATACTATCACCTAGTCAAACCTCTGTTTTAACTTCCGACCACAGAATGCAGCTTCTGTATTCCGACTTTTTGTCCTTGGAAATGGCAGAATTGGATTTCGATGTCTTCATACGAATTGTAGATCTCTTTCTTAGCTTTAAAATGGTATAAAGATCACCTCAATCCGATAAGTGTAGCTCCAGATATGGTCAAAATACCGAAGAGTGTCAAAACTGACTTGTATTGCGTTTCCTCACTTGAACGTTTTCACTTCATTCTTCTTGTTACCACTTGAATTCATCACCAATTATCTACTTTTCACCTCATTTGACATCCATTGGTGATTGAATCATTATTCCTGCATAAAAATGAAGTTTTTACCTTTAAAATCACTAAAAATGCAATATTATCCACTTTTTACCAAAAATATATAATTTTACCAAAAACCTCTTTATTTTAATTATAAAACTAAATAATTAACTCAAAATTAACTAATAAAATGCACTTAAAAATACGTAAAATAAACTCTTATGAGTAATGAACTACTTTAAATTTCAAGATTACTCTCGTTTAGAAACTAAAATAATTGAAGTCACAAAGATATGTAAATATAATATGTATTACACTTAACCTTCTATAAGTTACGCGCTTTCATGTAACTCTCTTATGGTTTTCAATAGAATCCCTTGTGGTTAACCAATATTTTTTATCTTGACATTCGCACCAGCTATGTTATGGAGGAGGTGTCCATCATTTTAACACTTTGATCTAAGCTATAAGAGGTTATATATGGTTTTTTGAAACTATAGGAGGCTTATGTACAAATATGTTAAACTATAGGAAGGTTAAGTATAATTCGCAAAAAAAAAAAATTATAATATAGAATGCTCCTTGACACTTTAATTATATGATATGGGTATAACTTAAACCACAAACATATGTAAAAAGGCCATATTCTACACTACATAAGCAGTAAGACTAATGTTTGGTTGCTATAGATTTTAAGTGATAATAATCCACTAGGATTGATCTAATGGTTGGCAGAGGGTTTTTAGACTTCTTCACATTGCCTAGTCCAGAGTTTCAAATCATGGTCCTAAGAGTTATATTTAAAAAAAAAAATGTCACGGAAGCAATTGACAAAAGAGGGGTACTTGTTCAAGATTCATAGATAAGCATATAGTCCAAGGAAGAGATCAAGTATGAATTTGCATATCTAATATTTAAACAAAAACTACAGAACAATAAAGCTACAAGAAGCAACTATAATTTGTCTACAGTTGAAATAACAAAGCAAATTATAGCATAGGAGAGAACTGAATGTTTCAGCAAATTAAAGATTGCAGAAAGCAATGGAATGGGTTTATCCATTTATTTGCAAGGCTGGTTTTTCCTTTAAACACAATATTGCAGTTCTTTGAGCACTTTGAGCACTTCAATAGCTTCTTTGGTGGCCATCCCTTGGACATTCCATGCTCTAAAGGAGACATAGACATAACATCAAGCACAGCTGCCTGCTGCAGAATACTTGAAAGGACATAGTAATAATAATATATGTAAAGGCACTTGAAATGTGATGCATTTGAACTTTAAACAATAATAGGGAACTAAATTGAGGAACTTTATTTAGTCAAAGAATAAAATAAAAATACAAAAAAGGAAACTAATTTAGGAGAACACTTTTGTTGAAAAGATTTAAAATCTCTAGCTAGTAGTGTGAACATCAATCCACTCTTGCTTTCACCCCCACCTATGACTCTTGTTGAAAAACTAATGCAGAACTTGCTCAAATCAGTGCTTAAGTAGAAATGGCTTTGACCCATAAAAAGCTACAAAAACAATGGATTTGAAAAGAAAAATTATAACAGTTGATGAAATGAATGAGCTACTATTTGGATGCCACCGGAAGAAGGGAGTGAAGTTGAAGTCATTTGGATGCCCACCACATCTGGTAAATTCTCTCTACAATCGGCTTTCAAAGACATCAAGCAGGCCCGCCACAAGTCGATGGTTTTTGCTTCGATTTGGCATCCTCGGATTCCTTGGAAAGTCTCATTCTTCATGTTGCGACTATTTCTAGGAAGACTACCACTACCGGATAGGTTACGTAAACTTGGTTTTCATCTACCGTCAAAGTGCTTTTGTTGTTCTTCGGCATCTGCAGAGTCTATCGAGCATTTATTTGCCAATGGACAAATAACATCGGAAGTTTGGAACTATTTTGGAGGTTTATGTGGATTCAGCTGTCCAAGGTCTTCTTTCCAGGCCCGCATAGTAGGGTGGTGGTTGCGGTTACATGATACTGAGACACGACGGCTTATTGACCGCATTCTACCTAATATAGTTTGCTGGCAGATTTGGAAGGCAAGGAATAAAGCAATGTTTAAGGGTGTCCAGATGCGATCGTCTGTTATTTGTCATCACATTTTCTCGAAAATATAGTCCATGGTGGGGATCCACTTCAAACAAGTGTTTTGATTCCAATCTTTTTGTCAGTTATATGATCGATCGAACGTGTCTGTCGGTACGGTTGCATACAAATTTGTTCGATGGGAGACAAAGGAGACAGGGCGGCTCATACTTAATATGGATGGATGTTCTACGGATAATCCAGGAGTGGGTGGAGGTGGAGGAGTTCTTCAGGATCCAACTGGTTTACCACTGATTGCTTTTGCGGCTTATTTTGGAGAAACTATATCTCTCCGTGTAGAAGCTTGGGCCCTCCTTATTGGTCTTCAAACGTGTAAACATAGGGGATTTGAAAATATAAGTGTGCAATCAGATTTACTGCTCTTAGTTGGGATCATTCAACGTCGCACTCAATGTCCGTGGCAAATTCGAAGGGAGGTCAGGCAAATTTGAAAGCTCTTGCAGGATCCTGTTCATTTTTCACACTGCTATCGAGAGGCTAACACAGTTGCTGATGCGTTGTCTAATGTTGGTGTATCTCACCCACATCAACAAGTCAAGGCATATGACAGCTTTACTATGTTTCCAAGGGAAGCTCGTGGGGCAATTCGCCTTGACAAATTAGGGTTACCGTCAATTTGGAAAATAAGACGTATGTAACACGAGTTTATGTTTTGTATTTCTACTCATCAATAAAATAAAAGATTGATCTAAAAAAAAAAGAATGAGCTACTAATCGACAACCTAAATAAATTAATATGAATCATATGCTAAAATTAGGCAATATGAAACAACATAAAAATTGTCAAAATTGTAGAAATAATGATAAATAATAATCAAGCCAAACAATAAGGGTACAAAAATAGAAATATATGATAGTAAAAGAAATCATGCGTTACCATTTGCTTTGGAGAAAATGTTGTAAAGAAAACTGATAGGTTGATTGATTAAAAAAATCAAGAACGTCATATATTAACTCTAATGTATAAATAGCAGGGAAATAATATATTCATTATTATTAGCTAAAAATAAGGGAGTAAACAAAAAGAAATAATTTGATTGTCAACAAAAACAAAAAGAAAATAACAAGACACAAATGTTAATCATGTCCAAGTGGCAACAACAAAGGATGTCCACTTGGTATTATATAGATTTTTCCAACTAAATACTTACAGATAGGGTATATTTCGGCAAAATATTGATACAAAAGAACTAAAATAATAAATTTATCAAATTTAAGATATTAAATATAAGACAAACATTGAAACTAAATAAAATAAGAATAGTTCACTCATGCACAAATTAATAATTAGTTCTAAACGACTCTTAAGCATGGCTTAAGTTTAGACTATATTGGATTCCATTTTGGAGCTTTAACGCAACTCCAGTGCCGGAGTTTAAATCGGAGTTGTCACAGGAGTTCATTGAAAAATTACTGGAAATTGCTTTTTTTTTTTAATCTCTAAGAAGTCTAATCCGACCATGTTTGGGATATAACTTTAGGAAACTATAACTAGGGGTATTCTAGATCATTTTTATGGCTAGAAAGTATTAATATAGCATTAGTTCATCTTTTTTATATCTTCTATTCTTGAGAAATTGAGGAGGAAGACGGAAATTGGAGCAGGGAAAATTGAGAAGTTTTATTTTCTTTTATCTTCTTATTTGTATCTATTCTTTGAATTCTTTGATTTATTGATGATTATGTTGAACTGAATTGTTTGAAGGATTAGGATTTTGTGAAGGAAATTTGATTATTTATCATAGTTAAATTCTTAACCGTTGCCCTGATTTATCTATTTTATTTTAATTACACATTTTTGCCTAATCATTATGAACATGTCCTTAGGTTTCGTATTGAACTGAAAAAAGTAGATAATCGTGCACTAGATAAATAAACATATTTAACCTAATCATAAGAGTAGGTTAGCTTTTGTATGATATAATTATATCACCTAAGATTTTAAAGGGTTTCATTATTTACTTATAATCTCGTGAGAAATGTGAGATTTAATATGAACAATTTAGGCGTATCGAGAGATAATTTAAAGTACCTTCAAATGATACATTCTTCGCTTGTTAAAAATATAATTGGATAAATAATTCAAACTCTGAATCAAAATCTAAAACCCTAGTCTTTTACCAATTATTTTCTCACGTATATCTTATTTGATTTGATTATTTATTTCATTTTGCAATTAGTGATTAACAACCCTTTGAATTTCAATTTCATCATTTTTATTAAAATAATTAAAATAGAAAAATTAACTAGTCCCCTGGAATACTTCAACTGAATTATTACTACAATCGACTTTGTGCGATTGCAGAAACCGTCGATCGACAAATGAAATTTAAAAGTCCTAAAACCAACGATCAAGTGTTACGTAGTTAGTCCAAAGTTGTAGTAGGCCAATCAAAGAAATACCATAAGATCGAAGGGTTAAAGACTTGAAGAGTCTATAGTATAAAGGGCTTTGTGGTGTGTTATTTGATTTTAAAGAAAAGGAAAAAAATTGCAAAAGCCTTATTGTTTTGTCCCCCCACTTATCTATTACATTCTGCAGTTTGTTAATCATAAAGACAAAATGATTCATAGGCATTCCTCCTGCTGCTAATCTGAGTGCCTTAAACGCAGATGCAATTTAAGAGACGCTTATGACTCATCGATCTTAGGAAATAAAGACCGGCTAAATTGTGGAAACGTAGTATGAATTTGCCTATGTTTTCAAACTCGGACCAGGTATCGATTCAGTCGAATTCAGAGGTCAGGGGTCAATAGGTTCGATCGGGATTGAACCGGATGACGTCATGGATTGAACCGAATGACGTCATAAATAAAAATTATTTAAAAATTAAAATATCGTATGTAAAATACCTAAAAGCATGTTAATATTAATAAAGGTGTATTCATATATAATTGATGTTTCAAATATATTTAATAAGAAAATTCAAAGAAATTAAAACAATCAAGTAGCAATTTATATTATTCAATGAACATTAACAAATTTAGAATTAAAATTATGGACTTGATTGAAAAATAACACCAAACTTGAGGACAACATTTATAAAGTATGAAATATTTGAGGTATATTACTAATTTTTAACAACCTAGAGGTCAAAACATAATATTGAAAATGCTTTGACCTTTCAAAAAAAAGCTATGACACAAACCGCCGGTTTTTCGATCAAACTAGGTTTTTGACAGGATTTGACGAGTCTTTATCTCTCCGGTTTTTTAATATAGGTCTGACCAGATACTTGGCCGGTTTCAGGTTCTACCAGTCAGACCAGCCAGTTTGGTTCGAGTTTAAAACATTGGAATTTGCACAAAATATTCTCCTATTTCCAAAAGGGCAAAGATTGACTGCAAATTAGTGAACACGGAAGTATTTCATTTGTTAAAAAATTAACTAGATTAAAGATGGATTGAAAGGGAATTACATGTTGTGTTATGACCCATGTACCCGAAGAAAAGATAAAATAGGAAATCTGGAAGGATTAGTAGACTTGTAGAATTGAGCTCATGCCGAGCCTCTTGATTTCTCTATCCATTTGACCAGTGACTATACCAACAATTGTTCAGTCAAGAGATTAAGGAATTTGATACTATTAAAAAGATCTTGAGTTCTAGTCTTGTGAACGGAGAAAAAAAAACTTGAAGAGTCCGAAGGTGATTGGGATTAATCGGATCCAATATAGTCATCCAATATGGTCATCGAGATATTGAAAGGTTTAAACCAAAAAAAAAGAAAGAGGAAAAAAGGTGAGCGTCAGACCAAACATCTTGGAACCACATCAAAGGGGCGAATAGGGATGCCCCAAAGTTGCAGGAACGTTTTCTTCAACAAAGAGAGAATAACGTCCTCTATAAATTCCCAAAAGTCGTGGCGGCAGCGGCGGCGGTAACAAGCTTCCTACAAGGGATTCGCAAAAGTCGTTTATCCATTAACGATTGTGCTTTTGTCGACCGTTGTTTGACCATTTTGTAGTGGCAGCCGCGGTAACTAACTTCTTTGCTTGCCGATTTCGTGTTGCCCAGTCCTTTTTTGCGCTCAATTCCTTTTAGCTTTTTTTTTGGCTGATGAAGGCTTCAATTTGCCTGTAGAGTTTTGTCATCCAGGCATCTTTTTCTTCATTTTTAATTTAAGGTGTTATCCAAACAAGTTGTGTAAAGATATATTTAATTTTTTGAATAGAACTGTAAATAAATTGAATTGAATTGAGTTTTGGTCTAATTAAATAGAGATCAATTCAATTTTATCAAATTTGAACTTGACAAATTCTCAATATAAAATCTGAGCAAAAACTTGACCTCAAGTTCGAGTCTAATAGAGCTTGAGTTTAAGAAAAATAAAAGCCAATTATTACATTCTTTTAGAATCAATAAAATAGACATTTTGCCTAAATAATTAATACAAATGTTGGGGACACATATGTAATTTTACTTTTAAAAATACAAATATTAAAATCATACAAATTCGAGCCAGCTCAATGAGCCAACTAACCTATAATCTCTATACTCGAGCTTAAGCTTGATTTGGTTGGCTTAAATTTGGTATTGCCAAACTTGAGCCGAGAGTTGAATTTTGACTAAGTCGGCTCGGAAGCACTCACGAGGTAGTTTGATTCATTTGCAGCTCTAATTGTGAACTATGGGAACCAACCGAGAAACCACTTATTTGACATTTCTAATTTGGGTTCTTATTTGAAGGGCATGTGTGCAATGTGCATTGATTAAGAGGCGTTTTGGATGTTAGATTATTCAAAAAATAAATTAAATTTGGGAATTATGTCTCAATTCTAAAGCAAGAAATAAATATAAGCATTTGCAATTTAAATGGATAACGGTGCACAAATTAGGTGTAAAACTAGTATCCATTTAATACTCGCTAAAATTATTATATTATACCCCCTCCGTCCGTTTGAAAGTATCCTACTTTTTATTTTGGGATGTCCCAAAATATTTTTACTATTGAGAAAGTCAAACCACATTTTAGTCTCTCCTTCCAATATAACCCCTCCTTCTAATTATATGCATGTTATCATTCAAATTAAAATTTTAAATTTATAGAGGTAAAATTGTAAAAGAAACACAAACATCACAATTAAACTACCACTCTTAAAAAGTCGGATTATCGAAACAGAACCAAATAATTGGGACGGAGAGAGTATCGTTGAAGGATAACTTTGAAGGATAAATAGCATCCACCAGCACCAATTGCACTAATAAGGGTATTGTATTGGAGACTTGTACAATTTGTATCAACAACTCATACGACCAATATTAAAATTCTGGTGAGGTTTAGGAATATAAATTTAATCTGTCCTGAATAATATATGTTGGTTTTCTCGTGAAATTTGTACAAAAAACCTTTGTGTTAGTTTCAAATATTGGTTCGGATTTCAAGTTAAATCATATACCTTTCAAACTTATAGTCGTCATATAACACATTTGAATATGAAAGTGAACTTTTTTTTTTTTTTTTTTGAATATGAAAGTGAACTTATCTATAATTGAAGTTTATCTAGCTTGGACGATTTTCCACATTAACTAGTAATGATGGTTGTTCTCTTACTGGATCAAAAAATTTCTACATTTTAGCTCAAGGTTGTGGGAATCAAAGAGAATGCCTATAAGTTTTTACACTTAAGAAGCCAAGAGCAATGATTTTACGTTATCTCATGTTAAATCTGATCGCATAAGAAATAGAATAACCAAGAATTGAGCTCTCATTGCTGCTAGTTATCTTCCTTTGCCTATAAAATCATTTTCTTAGATTTTGATTGTCATTGGTATGAACCCGTTTGATTCAATTACGTAACAAACAAAATTATAGTGATTTTGAGTATTTGATGTACGAGGCCAGAATTACTTAAATTGGTATGAGCCGTTCTTAAAGTATCGAAATAAGTAAAAACCATTACATCCATAATCCCTCGACTCCCCTTTCGCCGCCTTTTTTTAAATTAGGAAAAGCAAAGTTGATTGGTTATTGTTTTCACAAAATACATGAAAAATTCGAGCAATTTTACGCACATATAAAAATATGTAGAAAGAGAAGAAGAAAGAAATATAAAGAAATATTCAATAATTTTATTAATTTAAAATTCAACAATATCAATATCAATTTGTATTACTTTGCTTATGACAATTTACAACTAACAAGTTTTAGAGGCTTTCCTTCTATCTCATAACTTGACTCAACTCAGGTTTTCAAAACTATGCTTTCCTTAACTCCCTCTTCAAGAGTTGACTCAAGTTTTCAAATAACAACGTATTAGTCTAACACACATATATATAGAGTAGTCCGTTTCTTAGTAGTTAAAATAATGTGCAAGCCGATAGAATAGTCCGTTCTTAGTAGTTAAAATAATGTCTAAACCAAATAAGGAATCCAGTAGATGCTCGGACTTAGACTTGGGATTAGTCAAGCGGTTTTGGAGCCGCCACAACACTAACGGATACCAATGGGGAGCCAACATCAGCTGGAAACCATCAAAACCAATTTTGATTCGTACTATATCAGTAAACCCATAATAGATAAGGAATCTACCAAACTAAATTTGATGCAGGCTTGGACATAAACTAGAAACAGGCCGAATATAATTTGGCAATAACTAAACTAATAAAGCTTGGTTTAATTGTCATCATTGCTCTCCATTGTGATTATCTTCAATGCCATCTCGAGCTTCCCTCTTCATAGAAAATTCAACCATTGTATGAACAATATGGAACCTCAAATTGCAATTGATCTTCAATTTCATCTTCACACGTGTTAGTGAACAAAATTTTATTCCTTTTCATGGCCTCCTTTGTCAAAGAAAACTCAAGCATATTTACTCCTTCTTGATTGCATACTCCATAATTTAAGTCATCAACATCATCAAGAAAACTTCCTAAAATTACAGTCATACTTTCTGCCACTAAGGTTTTCAACATCACCGTATTTTTCCAAAAGCATATTTTTCCACAAAAAGAAAAATAATTTTTAGATGAAGTAGAGAAAGGAGAAATTGTAGGTGCACATGCAGACGAAGGATTTGTGATTGAAAAGAAAATTTTCTGAAATCGCAAAATCATGCTTTCCACCACCAAGTTTTTTAACATCGCCTTATGTTTCATTTAATTTTTTTCATACTAACAATTGCATCAACTTTAGCAATACCACAATCTTCAACTGAATTGTCCACTCCATAATTAATGTCAAACAATTCAACTATTTGATTTTCTTCCTCAAATAAATTATTAACTCCCATAAAATCAAGAATTTCTATCTCATCACAATCTTCAATAACATCATTTATTTGACCAATGATGTCACTTTTTTTCTCAACCACGTGTAAAATTTTCTTTTCAATCACAAATTCTTTATCTACATATACACCCACAATTTCTACAATTTCTTCTTTCTCTACTTCATCAAAAAATTCCTTTTCATCTTTCTCATAACAAATTTCTTCTCTACCATGGCCACAATAATAATTCATCAAAATTTTCCAAGCCTCCCTTGCGATTTTTGCATGAATGAATTTTTTAACTACTTGCAACTCAAATTTTGTGCTAAGATAATGAAATGCCTTGTGATACAATTGTCTATTCCTCTCAAATTTTGGTCCGGTCCGGTTTTCAAAACATTGCTCTAACTCTATAACTGCATCACTTGATAATTCCTTACCTGCTGTCAGTTCTATCAAACCCTTTTGGACAATACCCCAAACTTCAATAGATTACAAAATTGTCATCATCATCAAACTCCAACTCTTAAAATCATTTTTACCATCAAAGACAAAAACGCCACAATAATGTAGATAATATAGATCCATTTCTTACTTTCACGAACAAACCCTAGGGTCAAAGTTTAGAATATTGATACCACTTATTAGCACAAAAAAAATAACATGCACATGCAAGCAATTTCATATACATATAAAAATATGTGGGAGCAAGAATAATAAATATATAAACAAATATTCAACATCTTTATTAATTTAAAACTCAACATTAACAATATCAAGTCCTAACCTTTCACTTACAACAACTCACAACTAATAATTCTTAAAAGCTTTCCCTCTATCTCATAACTTGACTCTTCAAAATTATACTTTCCTCAACTCTCTTTTCAAGATTCAAGTCAACTCTTAAATAACAACGTACTAGACTAACACATATATAGAATGGTCCGTTTCCTTAAAGCTAAAACAATTTCTAAACAAAATACTGTATCCAGTAGATGCTCGGACTTGGACTTGGGATTAGTCAAGCAGTTTTGGAACCGCCACAACATTAATAGAAACCAATGAGGAGCCAATAAACATTAGAAGGAAAGTATCAAAAGCAATTTTGACACTATATTATTAAACCCATAATAAATAAGGAATCTACCAAACTAAATTTGGTGCAGACTTGGACAAAAACCAGAAACGGGCTGCATATTATTTGGCAATAACTAAACTAATAAAGTTTGGTTTAATTGTCATCAGTTAATTATGATAAATAAAAGTTTGCACAAACTTAATTTGATTATTAGCCTCTGACATACAAGTAAACATACCTGCCTACAGAATCAAATCCTATCTAATTGGGCCCCGAAAGGCAATAACAGAAGACAACTCAAATTTCTTAAGCAGCATCAATGTTGAACTTAGGTTTCGAGCACTACAAGCCTACAGTTTTTGTTGTACATCGGGCACTGCAAGCCTATAGTTTTTGTTTACTATTCAAGTACACACAATGAGAGTGAGTGCTGACGAAATCCGTTGAAACTTTGAGGAGTAGAGGGGGAAGTACATTGGTCAGTGCTTTGGTCCCTCCAGTTTTTGTTTCTTTCTGAGGATTGCAGAATGGTAATCCTAAGTTATTCTTCACAGAACAACTTAGCCAAATATTGTTTACTAGATTCTAAAGTCACAACACCTCGATTGGAACATTCAAAAAATCACAACAGTCCAATAATTTGAAACTCGGACTGGTGATAGAACCGGTAAAATGGATGTGTCAAGGTTTAACCGGTTCAACTGGTTCAATCCTAGTTCATTGATTTATTTATTTATTTTAAAAATAACAAATAAGTAGAAATGTGTAAAATCAACATAAATATCCTAAATTTTCTAATAACTTCTGGAGAGGATTTAATAATTTGGTTCCTTCTAATTCATCTACCAAATAAATGAATTTTTTTTTTACTAGTACTATATTAGTAAACCTATAATAGATAAGGAATCAACCAAACTAATTTTTGTGTAGACTTGGACATAAACTAGAAATGGGATGCATCTAATTTGGCAATAACTAAACTAATAAAGCTTGGTTTAATTGTCATCAGTTAATTATGATAAGTAAAAGTTGGCACAAAGTTGACTTCATTATTAGCCTCTGAGATACAAGTTAACATGCTTGCCTATAGAGTCAAATCCTCTTTAATTGAGCCCCAAAAGACAATAACGAAAGACAACTCAAATTTCTTAAGTAGCATCGATGTTGAACTTAGGTGTCGAGCACCGCAAGCCTACAGTTTTTGTTAGTGCTATTCAAGTACACACAGTGAGAGTGACTGCTGACGAAATCCTTTGAAACTTTGGGAGTAGAGGGGAAAGTACATCGGTCGGTGCTTTGGTCTCTCCAATTTTTGTTTCTTTCTAAGGATTGTAGAATGGTAATCGTAAGACGTTCTTCACAAAACAACTTAGCCAGTATTGAATGCTTACTACATTCCAAAGTGTTGAAAGACAACTCAAATTTCTTAAGTGGCATCGATGTTGAACTTAGGTGTCAAGCACCGCAAGCCTACAGTTTTTGTTGGTACTATTCGAGTACACACAGTGGGAGTGACTGCTGATGAAATCCTGTAAAACTTTGAGGAGTAGAAGGGAAAGTACATCGGTCGGTGCTTTGGTCTCTCCAGCTTGTGTTTCTTTTTGAGGATTGTAGAATGGTAATCCTAAGACGGTCTTCACAAAACAACTTAGCCAAGTATTGAATATTTACTCGATTCCAAAATCTCAACACCTAATATTGAATGTTTACTAGATTCCAAAGTCTCAACACCTCAACTAGAGCATTTAAAAGAACACAACAGTCCAATGCTTTCAAACTCGTTCCAGTGATTGAACCAACAAAATGGTCGAGTTAAGGTTCAACCATGATTCATTGATTTTTTAACTATTTTATATTTTTAAAAATAAAAATAAGCAAAGACATGTAAAATCAACACAAAAATCCTAAATTTTGTAATACCTTCTAGAGAAGATTTTCTAATTTAATACATTCTAATTCATCTACCAAACAAAAGAAAAAAATATTTCATTAAAAAATAAATGATCAACAAAATTATGAACAAATCTATCCAATATCTTAAATTAATCAAAGAATAGTTTGACTTTGCAAACTAAAAAAAAATTGAAAGGATTTGTAAAATTAACTTCAAAAAGAAAGTAGAAAAAATCATGAATATGAAAAAAAAAAGATGGAAGAGACAAGGAAAAACAAGCATGCTTTTTATCTACCAAATTCAACTTCCTTATTGTCTTTACCATCAATAATGTGAAAGAAATGATAGAAGAGAAAAAGGAAAAAGAAAAAAGAAGAGGAGATGAGTGGAGCTTGTAAAGCGGTTCTTGTAGGTGAAAATTCTTAAAGAAAGAAGAGGATTGAGGGTTTCTTTAATTTTTTTATTGGATTAGTCATTTTATATTTAAGTTGAGCCAACTAAGGTGTTTTTTTTTTAAATTTGAGAAAAATGGCTCATCAACCAATTTAATTGTAGGAGTAGACAATTAGTTGTAATTGTTGGGCTTTGATAGAATCCAAAAGTTCAAAAAAGTGAGTAGCTCTTAAGAAAAAGGTCCAAATCCCAAGTCAAAATTCAAAAATCGAACTTGAGTGGTTTAACTGATTTATTTCGGCTCGCCAGTTTTGAAAATTTTCGAGTTTCTCATTGAACCAGTCCGGTTGTTAAAACACTGCAACAGTCACAGTGATAGCTGTCAAGTGCCACCTACGTATGAATCCTGGGCCCCTTGTTGCAATGCAGTTTATCTCAGCTAGCTCACTGCTGAGTTTCGGGAGAGTTAGCCCATTTTTACTTTTTTTGAAGTGGGATCAAGTACAGAGAGAATTATTAACAAGTTTAGAACTTATCCACCTCGATTTGCCCATTCTGACATTACTTGTGGAGTTATCATCCAAATTTAACTAAAAACTCATTGAAGAGCACTTAAATGCAGGTGATATATATATCCTTGGTATTTTTCCGCAAAGCCATCCAAGCGAGATGAGCCATCCCTTCTTCTACGCCACCTGAGCTTCATTTTGTCTGCAAGGGAAAGAAAAATGGGAGAGTTAAAGTCTTTTTTTTTTTGTGAAAAAAGAAAAAGTGGGAGAGTTAAAGTTTGAGTGCGCATTTAATCTAATGGAAAGAGTATACAAGAAAAAAGAAAAGAAAAAGAGGCAAACATTATCCAACAGATTGGTGTTGCCAAGTATCAGTGGCATTCCCATGGATGCGGACACTAGCCGATAGTACTTTCCTTCGTTCATCACAACTCTCTTCTTGCATATCCTCCTCCTTCACCACTTTGTCTTCATTCTCCCCTAGGCTAGTATAAATTATTAATTTCTCCATGCAAATGCAACTTCCATTTCCACATTCTCCTCCATTACTCTGAAAACTCCCGAAATAAACAAAATCAAAGACAGAAGCTGACTGCAGTGGAAACGAAAACGGAAGGCAAGGAAAGAAGCCTGAACAAGCCAGTTCAAGAAAAGGCAGCATGAGAGGCAAAGGCGGACAAGAGAATGCTTCCTGCACCTACAAAGGAGTCTGGAAGCAGACTTGGGGCAAGTGGGTGGCAGAATACGCGAACCCAATCGTGGTTAGCACCTCTGGTTGGGAACTTTCAACACCGCTCACGAGGCAGCCATTGCTTACGGTACTGCAGCACGTAAGCTGTAGGGGACAGCCGCCAAGCTAAACCTACCACATCTCTATCAGAGACCTCAGCACGTTCCTGTCTACTTCACTCTCAACACTCTCACTCCGATCAACACCAGTGGCGGGAATCAAGGTGGGTTGCAAGCAACAAATTCCTTTTCAACAAAATTCATTCCTGAATTATGCATCCAGCAGTAGCTCCAATGATCTACCCCAGTATCACGGAAATGAAGGGTTGGTTTTCAAGACGAAGCCAGAAGTAACTGCAACAGGTTACCCCCATGGGTACAACAACTCTGGTGTAACATCAGTTATGAGCAACAATAACAACGTTGTTGACGACAATGGAAATAAGGTAGTCAAAAGTGAGGAAGGAAATATGGAAGAAGTGTGGAATATCTTAAATATCAATTTACCAGAGACAGACGACTCTGTTGGGGAAATCGGGTAATTTCCCACTCAAAAATACAACTAGTGATTAAACCGATTCAATAATTCCCAGGAAAGATCGTCGAAACAATCTCCTTAAACAGAATTACCATTCCAAGTAAATTCCCAGGAAAGGCTGGAGGGGTCACAAGCGGTCCCACTTAAAACCCAGTCTCCTAGACAGAACTTACGTGCACGGTGTATTATCACAACTATATCCGTGTATACATAAATAATACGAAAACACGAATAAGAAAATACACCCAAAAGAATCGTATAATACACTACAAATAAACCCGACAAATATATTGAATACTATACTATAATTGAAAAGAAACTGCTAAATAAATGCGGAACAAAATAAAAGAGATAAGGAAAGAACGCACCCGAAAATTGATAACGGAGTTCGGCCAATTTTGCCTACTCTCCGAGCACCACTCAAGCAGCCCGCTTTTATAAATTTTGGGAGAAGAAAGAATACAAAGAATTACAAAATCCTTAGGGGTAATTCTTTGTTGTTCTTGGTACACTTTAATTTGAAGGATTGATAGCTATTTATAGCAATCTCTCAATTCCTCAATTCCTAAAGCTTCCGATGTGGGATGAAATGTTTGCCAAAAACTTCAACATTTTTGGGCTTAAAAAAAGTCAACAAATGTGGTTTGAATTCAAAGATTTGAATTCAACAAATCTCCACCTTGGCATAATTTCTAATCCCACCCAAAAAATACAAACCTTCTTACCCAAAAAATAACCAATGGTCCTTGCGGTGCTTTCAAATTTGCGCCCTCAGGCGCCAACTCAAATATGCAGGATATTGACCAAGTCTAAACAATGTTCAAACTTGGACCTTGTAACCACCTTGGTCAGCATATCTGCAGGATTCTCCGTAGTCCAAATCTTCTGAAGAAAAATCTCCTCTTCTTCGAGAATTTCCCGCACAAAGTGATAGCGAACATCAATGTGCTTCGTTCTTGCGTGAAAGACTTGGTTCTTTGCTAAGTGAATAGCACTCTGACTGTCACAAAACACGTCAATGTGTTTTTGACCAACTCCCAAGTCTTCAAGCAATCCTTGAAGCCAAATTGCCTCCTTCACAGCTTCTGTAATCGCCATGTACTCTGCCTCCGTTGTTGACAAAGCCACCGTTGATTGCAAAATAGACTTCCAACTGACTGGCGCCTTGGCAAATGTGAACAAGTAGCCAGTTGTAGAACGTCGCTTATCCAAATCACCTGCATAATCAGAATCACAATATCCAACTACACATTGACCAAGTGATTTATCCTGCTCAAATACTAATCCAACATCTACGGTATTTTGGATATACCGTAAAATCCATTTCACAGCTTGCCAATGACCCTTGCCTGGATCATGCATAAACCTGCTTACCACACTAACTGCCTGTGAAATGTCGGGTCTCGTACACACCATTGCATACATCAAGCTACCAACTGCATTAGCATACGGGACTTTCGCCATGTATGCTCGCTCTTCATCCGTCTTTGGAGATAATAGGCTACTAAGTTTCAAATGAGGAGCAAGCGGAGTACTTACAGGTTTTGAATCTTCATTCATGCCAAAACGTTGTAGTACCTTCTTCAAATACTGCTTCTGTGTCAGACAAAGCTTGCCTCTCGTTCTATCCCTGCTTATCTCCATGCCGAGAATCTTCTTGGCTTCTCCCAAATCCTTCATCTCGAACTCTTTACTCAACTGAGCCTTCAATTTATCAATTTCAACTTGGCTCTTTGATGCTATCAGCATATCATCAACGTACAAGAGTAAATAGATGTAGGAATCATCTTGTAGATTGCGCAAATACACACAGTGATCATATTTGCTTCTTGTGTACTTCTGGCCCATCATGAACTGGTCAAATCGTTTGTACCATTGCCTCGGTGATTGCTTCAATCCGTACAACGATTTGCTCAGTTTACAAACCCAATTTTCTTTACCAGCAACTTTGAATCCATCTGGTTGAGACATATAGATTTCCTCCTTCAAGTCACCGTGAAGGAATGCGGTCTTCACATCAAGTTGAGCTAGCTCCAAATTCAACTGCACTACCAAGGCCAACAAAATTCTAATCGAGGAATGTTTAACAACTGGAGAAAATACCTCATTATAATCAACTCCCTCCTTCTGAGCGTAGCCTTTAGCCACCAATCTTGCCTTGTAGCGAACATCAATCTTGTCAGGAAATCCTTCTTTCTTTGCAAATATCCATTTGCATCCAATTGCCTTCTTGCCCTTCGGTAGTTGTGTCAACTTCCACGTCTTGTTCTTCTGAAGAGATTGCATCTCTTCTTCCATAGCATCTTTCCATCTATTATTTTCTGTACTTTGAACTGCTTCAGAAAATGTGGATGGAACATCATCAATAACTGGAAGTGCATAAGCCACCATGTCAACAAAACGAGCAGGTTTATGAATTTCTCGTCTTGCCCTATTGACGGCAATTGACTCTTGCTGCTGTTGAGGTTCTTGGGTTGAAACCTCTTCCTCATCTGACTCCTCTTCTGCCATGGGAGAGTCACTGATGGTGCTATTTGCTGGACTCACCATTATTTGCTCAAACTCCACCTGTTTCGGCGTACACTCCACCTGTTGCGGAGTACCACTGGTTCCATCTTGTGTTACCTTATTCAACATGGCAGATTCATCAAAGGTAACATCCCTGCTGATAATGGTTTTCTTTGCTTCTAGACACCACAACCGGTATCCCTTAACTCCAGCACTAAGGCCCATAAAGAGAGCCTTCTTTGCACGTGGATCCAATTTTGATTCATTTACATGATAATATGCAGTAGAACCAAAAATACGCAAAGAATCATAATCTGTTGCAAGTTTTCCAGACCATACCTCTAATGGAGTCTTGCCACCGATTGCAGATGATGGCAAGCGATTGACGAGATGTTGAGCGTATGTCACAGCCTCAGCCCAAAACTTTCTGCCTAACCCAGCATTAGACAGCATGCAACGTACTTTCTCCACTAGTGTCTTGTTCATACGTTCTGACACCCCATTCTGCTGCGGTGTTTTTCTAACTGTGAAGTGCCGAACTATGCCATATTCTTGGCATATCTTCTGGAAGGGATCACTCTTGTATTCTCCACCGTTGTCTGTTCGGAGAATCTTGATCTTTCTTCCCGTCTGGTTTTCAACCTGAGCTTTCCATTTAAGGAAAATCTCTAGCACCTCATCCTTGCTCTTCATAGTAAACACCCAAACTCTTCTGGAAAAATCATCAATAAAAGTGACAAAATAATACCTGCCACCAAGGGATGGAGTCTTGGCAGGTCCCCACACATCTGAGTGCACATAATCCAAAATACCCTTGGTATTATGGATACCAGTGCCAAATTTCACTTTTCTTTGTTTTCCCAGAACACAATGCTCACAAAATTCTAATTTGCAAACTTTCGTACCTTTCAATAATCCTTGTTTGGCAAGATTTTGCAAGGATTTTTCTCCAGCATGTCCCAATCGCATGTGCCACAACTTTGTTGCCTCCGTATCTTTCTTGCTACTGGAAGATGTTGCTGCTACTACTGTCCCAACAACTGTACTACCTTGGTAGTAATACAGATTATTCTTCCTCACACCTTTCAACATCACAAGTGCTCCCGAAGTTACTTTAAGAATTCCATCTCGCATCTTCACTTCCAGGCCTTTTGACTCCAAGAGTCCCAAGGAGATGAGATTCCTCTTCAAATTCGGCACGTACCGAATATCCTTCAGGATTCTGGTGGATCCATCATGATTACGCAGCTTGATTGAACCTATCCCACGTGTTTTACATGGATTGTCATTTCCCATGTACACAACTCCACCATCAAGTTCTTCAAATTCAAAGCACCACTCCCGCATGGGAGTCATATGGTAGGTACAAGCTGAATCCAAAATCCACTCATCTGGATGGGATGTTAGAGGTGATACAGCCAAAGAGAAATCTGATTCCGCATCACTTTTGCATTCTGCAATATTTACGTCTTGCGGAGCTTTCCCTTTCTTCTTCAACTTTGGACAGTCTTTCTTCCAGTGCCCTTTCTCACGACAGAAAGCACACTCATCTTTGGCAACTCTGCTTTTCGATTTGGACCTTCCTCTTCTCCCCTTTGATTGGCTTTGTTGACGACCTCTTGCCACTAACGCTTCATCTGCTGCAGCTACTTTCTTTTTCATTTTATCCTGCTTTCTCAATTCACGACTATACAAAGCAGAACATACAGCATCTAAAGACACATTCTCCTTCCCATGAAGTAACGTAGTTTCCAAATGTTCAAATTCATCAGGAAGGGATGATAACAACATCAAAGCCAAATCTTCATTTTCAAAATTTACATCTAAATTAAACAGGTCTGCTACTAATTGATTAAACATAGTGATGTGTTCATTCATAGTAGTACCTGGTTGGTAATCGAAACGGAACAATCTTTTCTTCATTAGGAGTTTATTCTGACCACTTTTCTTCAGAAATTTCTCCTCCAATGCCCTCCACAATTTCCATGCAGAAGTCTCGTTTTTGAAAGCATATTTTTGCTCTTTGGACAAACACGATCGAATAGTTCCGCATGCCAACCGATTTATGGTACTCCACTCCTTCTCTTCTATGTCATCTGGTTTCTTTTCTTCAATGGCAATGTCAAGACCCTGTTGGAAAAGGGAGTCCATGACTTCGCCTTGCCACATGCCGAAATGGCCAGTACCGTCAAATGTGTCCACCGCCACCTTCAAACTTGACATTGGAATCCTCGACCATGTGGACGAGGAAGCCGATGCCCCAGATATAATTCTTGACGTGGAATTGTCAGATGCCATTACAGACTCAAAATTATAGTATTCAATATAACAAATTACAAATAAGCCAAAGGACGAACCTTCGGCTCTGATACCACTTGTTGGGGAAATCGGGTAATTTCCCACTCAAAAATACAACTAGTGATTAAACCGATTCAATAATTCCCAGGAAAGATCGTCGAAACAATCTCCTTAAACAGAATTACCATTCCAAGTAAATTCCCAGGAAAGGCTGGAGGGGTCACAAGCGGTCCCACTTAAAACCCAGTCTCCTAGACAGAACTTACGTGCACGGTGTATTATCACAACTATATCCGTGTATACATAAATAATACGAAAACACGAATAAGAAAATACACCCAAAAGAATCGTATAATACACTACAAATAAACCCGACAAATATATTGAATACTATACTATAATTGAAAAGAAACTGCTAAATAAATGCGGAACAAAATAAAAGAGATAAGGAAAGAACGCACCCGAAAATTGATAACGGAGTTCGGCCAATTTTGCCTACTCTCCGAGCACCACTCAAGCAGCCCGCTTTTATAAATTTTGGGAGAACAAAGAATACAAAGAATTACAAAATCCTTAGGGGTAATTCTTTGTTGTTCTTGGTACACTTTAATTTGAAGGATTGATAGTTATTTATAGCAATCTCTCAATTCCTCAATTCCTAAAGCTTCCGATGTGGGATGAAATGTTTGCCAAAAACTTCAACATTTTTGGGCTTAAAAAAAGTCAACAAATGTGGCTTGAATTCAAAGATTTGAATTCAACAGACTCTTCCATTTGGGCTGACAATCAAGCTGTTTCCCCTTTTTTGGCTGCTATGAGTGATCCAGGATCTTCTCGTCAAATTCGAAGATAGCAAAGGCTGGGATGGATTCAGCTATCCTTGGAACTGAAGCGCATGGAATACTAAATAAGCTTTAATATAATATAATATATAGCATATTATTTATTATATATATATGTTTGTTTAATAAATTTGCTTCTTGTCCGTGTTTATTTCTGTTTTGCTTGCTTGAATTGTATGAAGCTTTTTGAATTTGGGTACACATTGGAGGGCCTAAAGGCACATTGTGCAGAAACCAAACAAAAGTCGACACCCTGATTAAAATAGCAACCATTTCACTCCTGGTTTTTGAAGCAAACTTTCCTTAATTAAATAGTCTGCACTCATATTTTCTTTTCTCCAACTGTGAATAAGTTGTAGTTCCCAGTTTTTCTTCGTCTAGCATTTGATCTACTTTAGTAGGCTCGAATGTGGACTGCTCTGTGTGTCTGATTCCACCCGTGACAAAGTTAGTTTACAATCGGTTTTAACCAGTATTCTTCTGTATCCAGCATTCGATGCAATTCACAGCCCATAAAACAGGCTCAAAATTTAGCTGCCATATTGGTGGCTAGTCCTAAAGGTTTATTTCTGTTTTGCTTGCTTGTCTGTAGGTTTATTTCTAGTTTACTATAGGGAAAATATTATTAAACATCAAGGCAAATTTTCGGATGCCTTGGTCTATAGGATGACATTCATAATTTGCTATGTTGAACGACTACGTTTGACTAAGATCATAATTTCCAAAAAAAAACAATCTTAAAATTCTTAAGAGCTATTGTAAAAACTTAATAAAACATAAGATAATCAACCGTTCGTGCAATCGCCTTTTTTTGGGTAGAATGCGAAGGAGATTTTTTTGCCTTACTAGCTCATTTGCTCGATCGAGTCACCTTCAGCTCTATTTGCTGCAACCGCTACAGAAACCTCTTGAAATTTGGACACAATAAAGCATTTGCACCATCAGGACAGGGCTGGAGTCTTATCTATCAATCTCAAGCAAGGTAAGCTAGGAAATCATGTCAAGCAGAGAAGCAATTAAGGAATTTACCTAAGCCTGAGAAGCGCACTCTTTCAAACTTTTTAAATGTTGCCTGATCTGGGCTTTAATAGAGGGCCTGTTTGGATGCCAAATTTTTTGCCAGTTTTTGATAGACAATTTTTTAAAATACACACCCTACAACACCCAAAAACGTACATCCATCTCTCTCTTCTGCCACCACCCTCCAACCTCAGCTCACCACTGCCGGTGCCACTTCACTGACGCCGATATTGTTACCGGTGCAGCCTTCTTTTTTGGTCTCTCTTTCTCTCTCTCCTCCTTCCTCTTTTGATCTACAATTTGGACTCGGCTCCTCTCATTCTCCCTCTTTCGATCTACAATGTAGACTGGATCTAGCCTGATCCACGAGGGGAGGGGGTGGGGGTTGCGTACTTCTAATCCTCGGCCTCACAACCAAGCCTCGACTGGGCCTCACGAATACTAGCTTGCCATGTTCTAGATAACAATTAAAGGATTCTAAAATTACTCTCATCATTGTCTTCTTCGATGCATCATCATCTTTTTCGACGTTTTGGTTCCTTGACTTCGTATTGTGCATTTCTCTCTACCTTAATGGGTAAATTTTAGATATTTTTTTGTTGTAGTTTCTTTTAATGTAATTGACTATTAGAAATATATAAATAACATAATTTGTCTTTTTCAATTCCATAGAACCAGTAGAAGGAGAAAGACCTCTTTTTTTGACCTCCAATATTTATGAAGACTAGGTTTAAATCTTGTGCAAATTTAGGGCTTCGATGACAGTGTTAATTGTGTCCAAATTTTGCAAGGAAGATGGATTTTGTATTGAATCACAATTGCAATTCATAATTTAACACAGTGATAAAACTAATTCACTTTTATTTGGAGTTTGGAGAGTTGTTATTTTTATGTAGAGTATGGAATACAACTTCCTTTTGATGGAATTTTGGAGTCCTTCTCGTGCTTTCAATTTAGTTCTATTTCTACCAAGAAAAATCCTTGACTTCTGATGCAAAAGCCACTTGAATACCTGATTGAGCCGAACCGCCATTATTTCCGTAACAAAGACCAAAAGCGTAAGAGACCTGTCACATTAGAATATAAAAAGTTTTTGAATTGCAAATAAGTTGAGTCGGATCGAATTTTGACCTTGTCAAGTCTAGCTCGGCTCAATTATATTGAGCTCAAATTTGACAAATTCTCAATCTAAAACTTGAGTTCAAACTTGACCTCAAGTTCGAGCCTAGGAGAGTTTGAGTTCAAGAAAATAAAAATAATGATTATATTTTTTAGAATGGATAAAATAGACATTTTACCTAAATAATTTTGAAAAAACATTGGGACATATATGTAAGTTTACTATTAGAAATAAAAATACTAAAAACATATAAATTTGATCCTAATCGATGAGCCAACTAGCTGATTATATTTATACTCAAATTTAGTTTGATAGATTGATTTGGTCGGTTTGAATTTGGTATTACCGAACTCTAGTCGAGAGTTGAATTTTGATCGAGTCAACTCACAAGCATTCACGAGCTAGTTTGATTCATTTGCAACTCTAATTGTGAACTATGGGAACCTATTCAAAAACCAATTATTTGATATTATTAAATTGGGTTTTTATTCAAAGGGCATGTGTGCAATGGACACTGATTAAGAAGGGTTTTGGATGTTAAACTATTAAAAAATGAATTAAAATTGGGAATTATGTCTCAATTCTAAAGCAAGAAATAAATATAAGTATATGCAATTTAAATGGTTAACAGTTCACAAATTAGGTGTACAACTAGTATCCATTTAATACTTGGTAAAAGTATTATATTTTATCTTAGAAAGATAAACAATATCAACCAGCACCAATTGTGTCGAATAATAAGGGTATTGTATTGGTGTCTTGTGCAATTAGTGTCAATAACTCATACTACTAATATTAGAACTTATACAGTAAAACCACTATAAACTAATATCAATAAATTAATAACTTCTATTAAATAATAAATTTTTTCAGTCTGATTTGGGCTAATGAGGTAAATTAATAGTTTCAGTAACGCAATAAGATAATAATTTTTTTTGAAAACCGTATATAATACATTTGTCCCATTCATATCATATATTAATAATTTACTAAAATTACATATCATATTTTCTTAAAATATAAGTCTATTGTTGCTTGTTTTTCCTTAAAGTTTAAATCTACATGAATCTCATCTCTAAGTTTTCTTATTGTATCTAAAAGTTTTGAAAATATTGTTATTTACATACATAATATTGTTAATCTAATTCATTGTACGCCTATATCCATCAATTAGTATTCCTAAATCCTTTTAATCTCTTGATAATAGGAAATGGTATCAATTACAATGTACATTGAAGATATTAATAGAATTAAATTATACATACAAATCGAGCAGATATTAATTGATTAATATTCCTTAGATAGAATTGTAAGTGCATAAATTATTAATTTATTGATTAATTAATATCTCTTTTAATTAATAGAATTCATATGATCCCAAAAGTATTAATTTATAGAGGCTTTACCATACTTCTTGTGAGGTTTACGATTATGAATTTAATCCCTCCCGAATAACATATGTTGGCTTTCATGTCAAATTTTTACAATTGTGTGATAGAGAATCTTTGTTAGTTTCAAATATTAGTTGGCATTTCATCTTAAATAATTTACCTTTCAAACTTATAGTCGTCATATAATACATTTGAATATGAAAGTGACCTTATCTATAAATGCTGGTTGATAATTGAAGTTTATCTTGCTTGGACGATTTTCCAAATTAACTACTAATGATGGTTGTTCTCTTATTGGATTAAAAATTTCTACATTTTAGCTCAAGGTTTAGGTAACCAAAGAGAACGCCTATAAGTTTTTTCACTTAGGAAGCCAAGAGCAATGATTTTGCGTTATCTCATGTTAAATCTGATCGCATAAGAAATAGAATAACCATAAATTGAGTACTCACTGCTCCTAATCTTCCTTTGCCTATAAAATCATTTTCTTAGATTTTGATCGTCTCTAACCATAAATTGAGTACTCACTGCTCCTAATCTTCCTTTGCCTATAAAATCATTTTCTTAGATTTTGATCGTCTCTGGCTCGAATCCATTTCATTCAATTACATAACAGCCAAAATTATAGTGATTTAGAGTATATTGTGTACGAGGCCAGGATTACTTAAATTGGTACGAGCTGTTCTAAAAGCATCAAAGTAAGTAAAAGCCATTGCGTCCATAATCACTCAACTCTCCCTTTTGCCGGCCGCTCTTTTATAAATTAGAAAAAGCAAAGTTGATTGGTTAATTATGGCAAATAAGCGAAGTTGATTGGTTAATTATGGCAAATAGAAGTTGGCACAAACTTGACTTGATTATTAACCTTCGAGATACAAGTAAACATACTTACCGAAAGAGTCAAATCCGCTTTAATTGGGCAGCAAAAAACAATAATAAAAGACAACTCAAATTTCTTAAGTAGCATCAATGTTGAACTCAGGTGTCGAGCACCGCAAGCCAACAGTTTTTATTGGCACTATTCAATTACACACTGTGGTAGTGAGTGCTGACGAAATACTTTGAAACTTTGAGGGGTAGAGGGGAAAGTACATCGGTCGGTGCTTTGGTCGCTCCAGTTTTTGTTTCTTTCTAAGGATTGTAGAACGGTAATCCTTAGACGTTTCTCCACAAAACAACTTAGCAAAATATTGAAAAGTTTACTAGATTCCAAAGTCTCAACACCTCAACTAGAACATTTAAAGGAGCACAACAGTCACTGTGATAGCTGCCAAGTGCCTACCTACGTCTCAACCCTAGGCCTGTGTAGCAATGCAATATATCTCAGCTAGCTCACTGCTGAGTTTCGGGAGAGATAGCCCATTTTTTTTTATCTATTTATTTATTTTTTGAAGTGGGATCAAGTGCTCAGAGAATTACTAACAAGTTTAGAATTTATCCACCTCGATTTGCCCGTTCTGACATCAGTTTTGGAGTTATGACCCAAACTTAACTACAAACTCATTCAGCAGCACTTAAATGCATGTGAAATATTTATCCTTGGTATTTCTCCTCAAAGCCATCCAAGTGGGATGAACCATCCGTTCTTCTACGCCACCTGAGCTTAATTTTTGTCTGAAAGGGGAAGAAAAGTGAGAGTTAAAGTTCGAGTGCACATTTAATCTGACGGAAAAAGTATACAAAGAAAAAAAATAAAAGACAAAGATTGGTGTTGCCAAGTATCAGTGGCATTGCTATGGACGTGGACACGTAGCTGATAGTACTTTCTTATATTCATCACAACTCTCTTCTCGTGTATCCTCCTCCTCCTTCATCACTCTTTGTCTTCATCCTTACCTAGCCTAGTATAAATTGTTAATTTCTCCATGCAAATGCAATTGCCATTCCTACACTCTCCACTACTACTCTGAAAAATCCCGAAATAAACAAAATCAACGATGGAAGCAGACGGCAGTGCAAATGGGAACGGAAACGGAAGGCAAGGAAAGAAGCCTGCAAACGCCAGTTCAAGAAAAGGCTGCACGAGAGGCAAAGGCGGACCTGAGAATGCTTCCTGTACCTACAAAGGAGTCCGGCAGCGGACTTGGGGCAAGTGGGTGGCAGAAATACGCGAACCCAACTGTGGTTCGCGCCTCTGGTTGGGAACTTTCGACACCTCCCACGAGGCAGCCATCGCTTACGATGCAGCAGCATATAAGCTGTATGGGGATGCCGCCAAGCTGAATCTACCACATCTCTTTGGGAGGGCTCAGAACATTCCCGACTACTTCACTCTCAACACCAGCGGCGGAAATGAAAGCGGAGTTCAACCAGTTCCTTTTCAACAGAATTCGCTCCTGAATTTTGCTTCCAGCAGCAGCTCCAGTTATCCCGTACCCCAGTATCAGGGGAATGAAGGGCTGTTCTTTGAGCTGAACCCAAACGCAACTGCAACTGGTTACCCCACTGGTACAGCAACTGTTGGTATAACATCAGTTAGGAACGACAATACCAACGTTATTCACGACAATGGAAATGAGGCAGTCAGAAGTGAGGAAGCACCTATGAAAGAAGTGTGGAACAGCCTCAAATCAAATTTGCCAGAGACAGATGACTCTTCAATTTGGGCTGAAGCTCAGGCTGCTTCCCCTTTTCAGGTTGCTATGAATGATCCAGGAATCTTCGATGGCAACCTCGATGGCAACTACCCCTGGAACTGAAGTGCATGTAATGCATTATAGCCTTTAATATAATATAATATAATATATAGCAAATTATTATACTATATGTATATAATTAGTTATAAAGTGAATAAGTATATACTTAATGGTGGCTGCTAGTAGCCGTCTTTATATATTTAGAAATATTAATATTGTCTATATATTTTTAGAGAGAGATAGGGAGAGAAAGAAAATATATGTATGTATATTTGTGTTTGTTTAATATATTTGCTTTTTATCTATGTGTTTATTTCTATTTTGCTTGTTGTATGTAGGTTTATATATTTTATTTTATTTTATTTTTGGGTTCAGTGGAGAGCCTAAAGGCCATTACACAGAAACTAAAAAGAAGTCGGCACCCTACTTATATTATTCAATTCAAAAAAATTTTCCACGTTACTTGATTAGGACTTTAATAGAGGGCTTGTTTGGATGCCAAATTTTTGCCAGTTTTTAATAAACAAAGTTAATAGTAACATAAAAAAAAAACTCACAAAATTTATTTACACATCCCACAACACCCAAAAATACACACATATCTCTCTCTTCTACTACTACTCTCCAACCTCAACTCATCACTGTCGATGCCACCTCACAGCCATCGGTCCTATTGCTGGCACCGCCGTCTCTCTCTCTCTCTTTCTCTCTCCCCCTACCTCTCTCTCTCTCTCTCTTTTCTCCTCTCTCCCTCCCTCTTTTGATCAACAATTACTGTCGATGCCACCTTGCACAATGATATTCTTTTTACGGACAGCTGTCCAAAGAAAAGAGAACAAATTTTATATATAGTACCAACTTGCACAATCTCAAGTGCAAACTAAATTATCATGTCTGCCTTGAGTTATTCTTTTTTCTTTTTTTTTTATCTGCCTTGAGTATTTGCTGATAATTGTTATTATCTCATGCAAACCAAGATGAATATATCGACAAACAGTTCAGCCACATTGGAAGTACAGTGAAAAACGTAATTTCAACAGGAGAACTTGTTGGGTATCTTAAGGTGATGGAATTGTGAGGTTGTTTTTATTGCTTTTTGCACAATGCGTTTGAGATGTTCTTTAAGGAGAAAGGCATGGGGTCGTCGTCATCAACAATTACCACGTATCTTACAAGAAAGTGATTTTTTTGCTTGACCAAACCAAAAAACAAAAATGTTTTGTTTTTAATTGTTAGCGTAAATCAATTGATCTTGTAATCCCAGTTCGTCTTATAAAGTGGGTTTTATGTGAGAATGGAAATAGACTTTTTTTTTGGGAGAATCCAGGAGTTGGATTCTTTAAATGCACAAGAACTAGGTAGCAGAATAATCTCTTTGGCCATAGTTGATTGATTAGCTTTCACCATTATTCTTTTTAAGTCTGTCACTATGTAGTCCAATGATTCAGTGCTCAGCTTTGTTGAGTTCTCAATTTGCAAGAACGTGTTCGTTGGTCTTAGGATCAGGAGGTTGCTAACACGAGAACGATAGAATTCTGCTCAAAGTCACGAGGTTTTCTTTGTTTTGTTCTCCAAATGAAGCAAGAGAAAGGCACAAAAGAAAAAGAGGGCCTTTACCATCCCAAATCCAATATATGTGTAAAAGAGAGGCATGGAACCATTAATAGTAATACTAATACTAATAACAGTTTAAGTACTACGTAACTTAAACCCTATTCTAATAACAGCCTTAATTGGAAGCATGAAAAAGTGAACCTATGGTAAATGGCTTGACGCACAAGCCATCATCGCTTTCATCGTTATCTGAAAAAGTAACCCAGAAATGAACACAAGTTTAGACGAGATAACGCTCGCCAACAAAACAAACAATCAAAACAACATAGGCGAAATCTTACGGATTCGTTTGCTTGCCCCAGATGCTGAAAAATAAGAAGCCCAACAGAAAAGGATTAAAAGGAAAAAAGATGATTGGCACTGAGCTAGGGAAAGATAACGTGTGTATTTGGATTGGGATGATTTGAGAAAAATAATTTACAACACAAATTTTAATACACTTTTTTATCTTTTCAATCACCTTTTTATTTGACAGACATCACATCACAAAAGTGCTACAGTAATTATTTTAAATAAATATTTCAAATAAACTCCTATCCAAACACACTCAATATTTCTTTTATTAAAAAAGAATGAGCAAAACCTAACAGAAAAGAAAAGGGCGAAAAAATGTTTCTGGATTGGTTGTTGCAATTTGCACAATTTGGTTTCAACTCCATTATTTGACATCTTTTGAGGGACATTTTACAAAAGATTTGTAGAAGCAAAGTTGAGATTCTAATAATAATTCTTGACTATATTTCTTCTATAAATATGTGCTTTAACTTGGATGTCCACAAATGTTGACTTATTGGAGCTATGTTTATATTGAAGATACAAGTGAAGGGTTTGAAGATTTCTTTATTAATAGATCTCATATCTTACATTTTTAAATGGAAGCTTAAGAAAGAGAGTGAAGATATCTCTTCACTTTAAGATGTGGTTCTTATATTTTCTTAGTTTAAGTATTGTAGGATAGTTTAGATTAGTTAGTTCATCCATTCTTGTGTACTACCCAGATGAAGATGAATTTTAGAATGAAGAAGGTAAGGAAGGAGCGCATGTGACAAGGTTACTCTATTTTCTCAACTCTTTATTTTTTGCACTGATTCCAAGAATCTGTTTGGATTGTAAATTATTTGAGATATTTTTACTGTAGCACTTTTTGTGATGTGATGTATGTGAGATAAAAAGGTAATTAGAAAGATAAAAAGGTGTGTTGAAAATTGTAATGATGATGTAAGCAAATAAATTTTAGCAAATAATCCTCTATCCAAACAAACCTTTGAAGTTTGGTTAATATATAAGTTTTGGATTTGTGTTTCATTATGTCTTTCTAAAGTTTATGCCTTGAGTTTTGATTAACTTTTGTGAATGTATTATGTTGATTTCTTGGCTATTTAATGTTATTATTATGAGCAAATTATTGAGCATTTTTGCTTATCTAATCATAATTAACTAGCCATTAATTGAGAGAACCTTAAGGTGTTAGATTTGAAATGACAATTGGAAATTAACACTAGTACATGGAAGTGTTAAATTTAGAGAGTACACTTAACGAAATTAGAGTGCAACTTTATGACTTTTGGGGCTTCGTCCCATGTAATTTGATAGTATAAATTGAACTTGTAACTAATTTCATAATCACGAGAGTAGATATGGATTATTTATAGGTATAGTTGATTCACTACGAGAGTAAGTTTTACATACATAAGGAAATTATGTCATAACTAGTCAAAATAATAGTGCTCAATGGTCAAAAATTTGCATTTGTATTAGTAGTTAGGACTACCATGACTTAAGGAACTTTCATTTGTTAATTTTCCGGCACATTTTAGCATAGTTTTATTTCCTTCAATTTTTTTGATTATCTAAATAATAGATGAGTTTTACTAGTGCCAATTGTTGTCCATTTTTCCTTGTGAATTTGACCCTCAATTATGACCTGTACATTTGCAGAAAATCACGTGTGAGGTGTTTAGAAATTTATTAATATAAAATTTGACTATAAATTGAGCTAAATTTTATATGCATGCTCTATGCTCATCAGTACACCTTATGAGTGTGTAAATTAATAAAAAAATTGAGTTATTTTTATTAAAACCAGTGAAAGTTATTAGAATTTTTTGGAAAAAAGTAAGTTGATTGCGTTTACTTCCCCAGTGGCTTGACCAAATTGCCAAACGAATCATATAATCGGGCCAAATTACAATTACCTCCTTATAAGTAATTGCGTTCAAATCCAACTAAGAGAAGTAAGAAATAAAAAAAATTGCCATTTGCAAATCTACATTTACCTTCCTTGAGGTTTGTTGAAATTACAAAAAGAGCCTTATGATTTGATGTGAGTGCAATTTAACTTTTGAATAGTTGACTTTATAAGAAAATCTCTTATAAGAGGTTTAGGGTAAAATAACCATGTTTGAGTCATTTGATGGATTCAAGATAAAAGATGGTCGAAAATTTTGGTTAGAACCAAATTTTTACCGACATGATTTCATAAGAGATGTAAAGTTAGTATTTTAAAAGTGAAAATTGAAAAAATTCATATACACACACACATGTATACATATATGTATGCACACATACATATATATACACATACACACACATATATAGTTCAACAAAACGATATACATACTAACATAAACAAATTTGTCAATTGAAGGAACTCTATCCAGCTATATGTCGTATACTTTGGGGAATCATGTACCATTGTTACAATTACTATATTAGTGCTTATATGAGTCGTATTAGAGCATATACATCGTTCTAGTACATTTGCTACAGTCTTAATAGAGTACAATTATCTCTGAAAATTATATATATATATATATATATATATATAGCGCCTTCCAACTATTAATATTCTAAATACCTCAGATCCTAAGAACATTTCACTTGCAAACTATCTTCGATGCTATTGTTTAGATTAGGCTACTCTGTTTAGATTAGACTGTTTTTGACTAAGTTTTGAAAGTCAAATCGGAAGCGACTTGGTAAAGTTCAGGGGGTTAGGGGTCAATCAGTTTGACCATGTAGGTTTGGAAGTCAAACCGGATGACATTATAAATACGTCATATTAATACAATATAATCAAAATAATCTATAGAAATTACCCTTAAATTTGTGGTTTACAACTTCACATACATATTTGATAAGTTAGATTTAGTCCAAAAGGGCTTGACTTAAAGGTTTTAAAAGTTTATAGGTAAACATGTAACTTGAAAACATATATTTGGTTATTTTACACTTTATTAAAACATTAAAGGGTCAAAAGAAAAATGCCAAAAAGTTGTAGGGTATTCAATGCTAATAAATGTTAAGCCTAATCCTTCTTACTATTTCTTCTTTCTATATATGCTATCATTCCTCTCTCTCTCTCTCTCTCTCTTTTGGCTCTTGTTTCT